>NC_066580.1:441047350-441347350 GCF_024323335.1 Lathyrus oleraceus | reverse complement strand
GATTCCTAAGTTAAACCTAACCACATTTCTACAAAAATAGCATGCGTTTGACAGGAAACAACAAGGAAAAACAGTGGGTCACAGTGGAAAATCATACCTGACATAGTTAAGTTGAAAGGGGTACGGTGGTGCCCAAGCAGAAGACGGTGGTTCAGATAGGAGGACGGGCGGAGACGGCGGTCCAGACGGTTGAGCGAGCAAACGAGAGAGAATGTGGATAACTCCGGTGAACGTGTGAGCAAAAAAAAAAGTGGAAATGAAGTTACTCAACCCCTTTTTATAGGGCTTGGCACGTAGACCAACACGCTAGGTCATCATTGCCTAGCCTGCCTACGCCGTCTTTGCGCACGAAACGAAGCGACGCCACTAATTCTGAGACACGTCTATCAAAGATAAGAAACTGAAACGACCCGAGCACCTGTCCGTCTCCTCGACTCACCGAGACGCCACCTCCCCGCGTCATACCCACGTTTACTACAAGGAAGGTGCAGACCAACCGATCACCTCCATCCCCGACATTCCCGGAGAAAATGTCAGTCGTGAATAGGTCTGTTACAACCTCACCTGTCTAACGATCAAGCTTCCCCATCGTCTCGGGGAACCCTTAGTTGAAACATAAGTCATCTCTCTGGCTCAGAGACTCGACTTGGGGGGCTCCTGTTCTGGACTGGGCCATGACACTAGGCACGGCACGGCCCAATGCTCGCCAAGCCCACGTCCAAACGACTGTGTCCAAACGACCACGAGGGCACGTCAGGTGAACGACCGTCCGCCCGAAGAACGTCTCCCCGGCCCCTTAAATACGTGTCGGACAACGAGCGGGTCCTCCTCATATGATCTCCATCCACTCATCGTCAACCCACGTCGCGGACACCTAAGTTGTGTCGGGCAGAGCCATAACGGCATCTCACTTACCACGTCACCCCACTCCCCTATATTGTCTCCTTAGGGATAGGGGCAGTTGGACCAGGGGGCAGACCTTGGTCTAGGTCTTAACGCTTCTGACGCGTCCCCTGGCAGCTCCTCCTTGGGCCTAGCTAATCCAGCCCATTAGGAGCCTTGGCCCAGCGCTGGGGGCTCAGTATAAATACCCCTTTTATGGCAAAGGGGCAGGTATTCTAACTCACACTCTGATAACCTCATTCTGTACCTTTTCTGACTTAAGCATTGGAGCACCTTGCAGGTACACCCCCCTCTCATTTCATTCTCTGGCCCATTCACCAAGACCTTGGAAGGCCCTCCTGATCAGGTAAGATCAATACCAATCAGGGTTTTTCAAGGAGATGAGGTTTTTATTGAGGTGGAGATCATCATATGGTTTGTTGAGCTTGTATAAGCTAGGGTTTCATCTTGGATCCATTCCATCAAAAGGTTGAGGCTCAAATTCATCTGTGCATGACCAAGTCATTTATCAACTGCAAAAGTCAACCACAAGTCAACTATTGGATTTGGAGGTGGGAAGTGATTAGAAATACATCATTCATGTTCAAACAAGTCTCATTTGACATTTCAAACATCAACATTGAAGAAAATAAAGTCAGGACAAAACTTTCCAAAAATAGAAAGTGATCTGTAATTTGAAATTGCCAAAAATGGAAATGTTTTCAACTCAAGATTACATCATCAAGGATGCTTCAAATGAAATTTTGTTGAACATGAAAGTTGTAGATCTTTCTCTCCCATTTCCAAAAAGTCCAAGATCATCAATTTCTCATGTGTGGTTAAGGAGATATGATCAAAACTTGGCCAAGTGAACATTGAACTTCAAATGAGCATAACTTCTCAACCAAAACTCCAAATCAAGTGGCTCTTTTTGCATTGTTCTTGTTTTAACCTCTAGTTTCCAAATTTGGCATTACATGGCATGCATTACATTCACATAAATATTTGAAAATTCACTTGATTTTTGGAGGGAAAATTGGAATTTAAAATTGGTGAATTATTTGAACATGTGACCATCACCATTGGCTCCAAAACATCATTTTGAGTGAAATTAAGTGGAAATTCGTACTGTTCACCATGCATTTTCATGCATAGGGTGAAAAACTCATTTTTGCCAAAACACCTCATATTTGTTAATTCCATTAGCATTTGGTTTAAGGCTTAATTAATCATGTTTAGCATTGCATATATAAGCTTAATCATAACAGAATTCATCACAATTCCCAATCTTAGATCTAGAATCACAAAGTTCATCAAAATTCTCTCTCACTTTTTTCTTCAATTTTCTTCAAACACACTCCATTTTTCTTGATCCATTCATAATTTGGTAGCATCATGGAGCAAGATTAAAGCTAGATCCAAGAGAATTCGTGCACTTTGTTCATGCTTGAAGCTATGGAAGCAACAATGGTGAAATCCAATTCTGGTTGAATCAAGAGCAATTGAACCTCAAGATCTCTTCCAAACACTTGTACAATATTCTAGAAGACACTTGGAGCATTGCACGGCCTGGAAAACGCGATTTCACAAAGCTGCTCATCAAGAGGTCACAAATTCGATCTCTCTAATTCTTGAAATTGTTAGGATATATTTGTAGATCTTGCAATGCTAGTGATTCTGAGCTTTGAACCACTAGAATCCATGCATTATTGAACAAGTTATGGTGATTTGAAGTTTTGTGTATGATACTTGTTGGCTTCGATTCTCTTTGTGTGCTTCGAATTATGCTTAGTTATTGATAGATCCATGATCTAGGATGAAAGATCTTCATGTACATGTGCTCAATTTTAAAAACTGGAACAAATGTTCTTGAGTGATGTTGAAGTTCCACTGTTCATGGTTGTGCGTGCGAAGAAGATGAGTGCAGGATTTTTGGCAACGGTTTTGGATCCATTCTGAACACGGAAAAGCGTTCTCGTAGGTTTGCGCTAGGGTTGCATTCTGATTGGCTGCATGGGAAGCCCATGCAGCGCGCCATTTGCCTTTTTTGAAATTATACCAAGTTCGATCCTCCGTGTTGGCGTTTGTTTACATGCTTCATTCATTTTTTTCCTCCTTCATGTCCACTTGCTTTTCTTATGTTTTTTTTATTTTTTCTTCACCTTCCAAAATTCATAACAAATTAAATAATCATCCAAAAAATACCAGGATTTTTGCATTAGGTCACATTTTGTGTCTAGTATTTTATGGACATTTTTCCCTAAATTGTGCTTGGCTGGATTTTGTTTTGCCCTAGGGTTCTTGTACATGTATCATGTTTTGACCTTGCCTTGCTTCTTCATTTGTGAAATGCTCAATTTTAATCCAATGCTCATGAAATGTTACATGTAGAAACTAGACATCTTGCTTGAAATTTTGGTGTTGAGTTTGCATTTTTATCAATTGCCATTGCTGATTTATGATTTTTCTAAGTTAGGTGTGACAATTTGTGTCACACCTTGTGATGTCCAACTTGATTAATTTGTTTGCCATGCCAAATGAATTCCAAATGTTCTGATTCTTTGTATGGTGCTTGATATGGATGTTGTGATTGCTCATGATTTTTGGTGGAAGTTTTAGATTGATTTCTGATTTAATTGAGATTTTTCATTCTGGATGGTCATATGAGAGTTTTTGAATTTCCTTGATCTTCATTCGATTGGGAAATGCTTGTTCTTTATCCAATGAATGTGAAATTTTGCACACTAATTTTAGACATGTTGAATGGTGTTTTGGCTTTGGTTTGAGGTTTTTACCATGTTTCATTTCTATTTTAGGCTTATGTTAAGTTGGTGTGACATTTGGTGTCACACATGTGCTTGATTATGCTTGCCTTGACTTATGCAATTTGATTACCATGCTTAATGTTGTCCAAATGCTCTAATTTTTTGTGTGATGATCATGTTGTATGTTCTGTTTACCCATGAATGTTTCCAAGATTAATTGAATCATTTTTGAATTATTGTGCATTTGTTCATTCTGGTGTCTCAATGTGATCACAACTTGCATACCTTGCCATATTTGGTTCATGAAATGAAATTGGTGAATGATATTGAGATGAGACCTTTTGGATTGTATTCTTAATTAATTGAGGTTGATTCATATTAAATTTCATGTTCTGTTTTGGATTTTTTCTCCATCTGTGACCCTAGGCTTTGACCTAGTGGTTTGCCTCTCATGTTTGAGCTTTGATTTCAGGTTGAGCATTCAAGTTCCATAGTTGTTGATGCTCTATCACTTGAGCCTTTGATGTTTACTTTTGACTACTAACCTTGTGTGTTTTGTAGGGTTGTTAGCTCATTTGAGTTTGACTTGTTGGCTTGTGCCTTTGCTCATTGGGTTTGACTGTTTGATATTCATGTTGGTTGTTTGTCTGTACAGTTGAACTGATTTGTTTGATGTTTCCACAGGTACATAAGTTGCTTAAGTTCAATTTGAACTTGCTTTTGCTTGGTTGCTTAACCACATAGGTATAACTCTCTTGACTTCATGTAGTCTTGAAGACCTGTCCTGTTACTTGGGCAGGCACCTGTCTGAAGCCCTCCTTAAGAGGCAATGCTTGTGAATGTTTATCTTTGTGCCAAGCAGGAAAAGTCCTTTGATAAGGCAATTGGCCGATACAAGGGATGTGCAATCCATCCCCTGTTATTCAGTGTGTCATCCACCTTGCTCACACCTTATGTTGATGCATTGTGGATATTAACCCAAGATCTTTGTTGTGTCAGTCATATGTGGAGAAGAGTTCCAACTTTCTGAACTCCCACTTTCATTTGTCTGAAGCTCTCCCAGGCCAGGGATAAGAGTTGTGAGGTCTTACCCTCACTTCCCCTTTCATCTGCTTCACCCTAACTCTCAATGTTAGGGTTAAGAGCTAACTACACCCGATTCCAGTTGGCTTGTGTTTCACAGCCTAACCTTGTATGAGCCCGATTGATTGCATATAGTGTGTGTGATTGTTTATTGTGCTTGTGTTGTTTGACTGTGCTGTTTAGGATAGCTTGCTACCTGTGCAAGTTAGATAGAAACCTCAACCTAGGACCATGGTGGATTTACATGATAACTATTAGGCTCGAGTCAGTCTCCCTTTTAGTTTGTCATTTCCCAGTCGCTGGTTAGGTTAGAAGTTTCTCCCCTGTTTAGGGGAACTACGTTGCCCTGATCCTCATACCAGATGAGGTACGTAGGCAGGAGATCGTACAAGATCTCTCCGGGCACCCTTTTTCTTTTTGTGTGTGTTTGCTTGACAGTTATTAGGCTCGAGTTCCAGACTCCCCATTAACTTGTTTGTTTGTTAACCTTCTTGTGTGTGTTAGGAGATGGATGTAAGACCAGCGATTGGCAGTCTGTATCCTATTGGTGTTTGTTTGCGTGGAGTCTGACGTAAGTCCAGCGATTGGCAGTTGGTTTCCTGTGTGTGTTTGTTGGTTCGGAGTCTGATGTAAGTCCAGCGATTGACATTCGGTTTCCATGTTTGCCGGCGTGTGTGGAGTCTGACATAAGTCCAGCGATTGGCAGTCGGTTTCCTGTGTGGGTTTTGTTTGGCGTGCGTGAGCCGAACTATGGTAGCTCTGATTCTCATTCCAGATGAGATACGTAGGCATAGGATGCGATATCCTAACGAGCCTGTTCCCCTCTTCTCCCACCTGTGTTGTTTCCAGTGTGTGTGTGCATTCTTTTGAGCAGTGTTTAGCAACCTTTCTTCTATTCTTTTGTGCGTGGATCCCGTCGAGTACGAAGGATGCGTAGGGGTGCTAATACCTTCCCCTCGCATAACCGACTCCCGATCCCATCTCTCTTTGGTCGCGAGACCATGTCTTTTCCAGGTTTACTTCGAGCGTTTCCTTTCCCTCTTTTGGGATAAATAATGCACGGTGGCGGCTCTGTTCGTTTTGTTTTTGCCCGCCGGTTGTTTTTCGCGGATGCGACACCAAGCAACCTAAGAAAATCTGGTAAGAAAAATTCTCTACCCCAAAAACCTATATCTAATACTAAATATCTTTTTAAAAAAATTACAAGTATCAGACTTAGGGGGAGATTGCTAATCTCAGGGGGAGTCACTTTCTATCCGACTTTCAGTTTAGTATCTCTGAAAGTACTTATTGTTTCATTAAAATTCTAAGTTTTGTCATCATCAAAAAGAGGGAGATGGTTAGAACAAGATTTTTTGATTCTGCAATATACCTTTAAGTTTTGATGATACCAAAGAATGGAACAATTTGATACCCTAATAGTTTTTCTTAAGTGTGCAGGATTCTAAGTTAAAATGAATCTGATAAGTCACTCTCTGATCATCAAGAAACGAATATCTGAATTAGTCCAGAACACATCTGAGGAACAATCAACTGAAAAATCTGACTCTGAAGTTCAAGCTCTGATTCTTAAAGACTCTGCAAGAGATGTCTGAAGACTCTAAGAGATGTCTGAAGACTCTAAGAGATGTCTGAAGACTCTAATCATGCTCACCTCACTCTGACACATTCAAATTGTAGTATCTTTTTAAAGAAATAATATATACTCCAAGACAAAGGACAAGAAATTTGTTACCTTTTTAACTTCCCACATCTAACACAAAATCCGTTGAGATAGCTAAGAGTTGTTAAATTCTTAGACTAATTTTGTAATCGGTTGAGATGAGGATTAAGTCATTCTATTGTATTTATTGTTAAGTAGATTGACGCGGGTTATTGAAAGCCAATAGTATCAACATATTTGTCAAATCTATTTCTCAACTAATGTTAATCCCCAACTAAAGTGAAAAAGTATCTTTGGGCTAACATTACCCATAAGAGAAGCTCCATAAACATATTTTAGCATATTACTAGACAGTTCAAATACATGTGATTGATAAAACATCATAGCCTGTCAGCATATATGTCGAGTAAGCAAAAGCTGCATGCAACTGTCAAGTGTTTTACACCAGTTCCACAAAACACTATAATTGGAGCAACAATGTTATTTAGTTCTGGAATTATAAAATTGACGACCACAAAAACTGTGGCCATTCATAGCCTTCAAAACAAAACAAAACAATGCATAAAACTAAAAACCATCCTCATCCATGAAATCACATATCAGATTTTCCCTCTTCCTCCTCCTCCTCCTCCTCAGAAAAACGAACATGTTTCCCTTTCGGCGTCGGCAATCCATTCAAACGCAACACATTACTGTCATCAACACTTTCATCTTCCTCTTCTTTCACAATTTCATCATCACTGTTGTAAACAAACCTTGTATGTTTCCCAGCAAATTTCGAAACCACCTTTTCATTCACATTAACCTTGTTTAATCCTTCACACAGTTCATCAAGCCCCAAATCCTCTTCATATTCTTCTTCATCATCCACATCATAATAGTCTTCTTCATCATCTTCTTCCTCAGCTATTTCTTCCTCCACATCATCTTCATCCTTGTTGCTCGCACTCACTTGCATTGACCAGACGGAAGCATCATCCTCAACACTGCAGCTTCCAACACAGCTTCCTTGTGTTACTTCCTGATAACTCACTTCAGAGTTACATTCTTCTGATACTTGAGATTTTTCCGAGAAATCCAAGGATTTTGCTATCTCATACTTTTCATCTTCCTCCATATTCACCACCTGAAATCAATCAAAAAAATGATTAATAATACTGAATCACAAAAAGTCATCCTAAGAAACAAAAGAAAGAGTATATTCATCAAAGAACCTGATGAACAGCAGAAGAGGTGATTGAAGGCAATCCATCAGTGGAATTTCCAGAAACATCCAAAGCCTCTTCTTCCACCATCTGCATAAGAGTCTTTGCTTGACCTCTCAGCAAGGCCTCGCCGGATCCCGGAGTGTTCTTCACTCGGCTAGCCTTTTGCTTCCCCGATGGTGTGTCAAGATTGCCACCGTTGGCGAGCCCAACGATCGGTGAATCGTTTGTCATGTCCATCAATGCACATCGATCTTGCTGCTGTTGTGCCTTTGATTTCGACATGGTCTTTTCAGAATCTTCGAATTTTCCTGCAAAAAAAACAAGAACATTAAGATGAGTGTGATAGTGGGTGAGAGAATTTTAAAGCGATCAAGAAAAAGAAGATTACTGACTTGAGAGTGGAATGGTGTTGGTGAACCTGGTTGTGGATGATGGGGTCTCCATTGAAAAGGAAAAGTAGAAAGGTTTGTGGGAATTTTGCAGAGAGAAAAAAGATTGAAATGAATGATTAGAGAACAAAAGAATGAATGAGATATTGATGAGGGTAAAAGTGGATTTTATAGAATAATAGAATGAATGTGACCGTTGGGGCGTGCCCGTTTCCCAGAAAGGAAGTAGCCGTTGGTTTCTTCTTTTGAATTTGGGTTTTTTCTTTACATGGGCTGCTCGGCCCAATGTTGATTTATAGTGGGCCATAGTATGCAATGGTCTTGCTCTGCGTGAATTTTAGTATGTTTTATCAAACTTATTTCAACATACACTTATCAAAACAAAACATATATCCTCAAAATTGAAAAACAATATATATTTCAAGTGATTGCTCATTAGAAATTAACTTCTAAACATACCCTATATCATGTTGTTCACATGATTTCACTAAAAAAAAATAATTAAAATGATTTGCTTATAAGGTAACATCTCGACATAATTAACTACATAAAAACCATATATATATTCATGGAAATGGTAAATCACAGATATTACTACAAAATAACAATAGGTAGAAATTTCAGAGTAAAATTCGCAGAAATTTTTAGAAAGAATTTTATTGTCCAAAAGTTAATTTTTAAACGTACATTATTCTATTTTGTTCGTCTGAAAGTATACCTACTTGACATTTTATAGGTGTATTCACATAAAATATTAAATAAGAATAATACCTATATGTTTTTTTATCAAATAATTTAATAATTATAATTAATTTTTTTTATATGATGTCTCAATACAATTATTAATTAAGTTGGCTTAACGGGACTAATATCTCAAAAACTTATTGAAAAAAATACATTTGGATGATAACTTACGAGGAGAATTTTTAAGTTTTATTATTTTGAAGAAATATATAAGGTATATTTAACAAACATTTATATTTAAGAGCATTAGTTTTTCCACTTCATGGAGTGAGGGTGGCCACACTAGAAATTCAAAAAAATTCTTTCATATTTTAGATATGCATCTTCGAACGCACCTGAAATGCACACAACACTTTATAAGTGAATCAACCACTCCATATTTATAAAAAACTAGTCTAGAGATGCATCTGCGAGGGGATATTTACGGAGATGCATATTCAGTTTAACCCCTAAAAATACTTTGTGCTTCACAAGTGAACCATCCACCCCAAATTTGTCAAAAAATGGACCGAAGATGCATATCTATAATACATTATGGGTGATTCCGTAGATGCATCTTCGGAATAACCACCGAAAGCATTTGGAAGTTTTTTTTAACTTATCAGCAAGTGTCCCAAATTAATATTTTTTAGGCCATTTACAATAAGGATATTTTTTAGGCTAGATTGATATATTTACACCATATTAATTATACTAATCCAATTCAAGGATGTCATATATAAATTCACACAATAATACAAATCCAACATTACCACGATACATAATTTGTTCAGAAAATACAAATAAAATACAATTGTTACCAAAATACAAATAGAAATAAACTAGTGTGTATATCTACCCCATGTTTCTTCTCTGCGGCCTGTACCCCAAGGCATCTTGTGCCTTGAGTAAGATGAGTTGTATGACGGCCATACCATAACTCCCTTCCTTAAAATATCCTTTCTTTATGGTATCTCTCGCAATCATCGCAATTTGATGACAAATCGACAACAAGTCCTGGGTGTGGTCATCTATAGTCGGCTCATCTTCTAATATTTATTGATGAATTGGTCTGGTGGTGCTCCCATAGCATCTGATGCCATGTAAGGATGTGAGACCTGATAGAACCAAAAGATCAGGAGTTGGCACTCTGTGTATCTCATGTGGTACCAGGTGACTATAGAAATCATCAAGTATCATATCAAGATCTCTACGGAGAATTGTCGGAGGAGTAGACACAGAAGGAGGTCTTGGAATAATCTGAATACATCTGAACTAACGCATGAATCACCCAGGAAGATGTGAATACATAAGGTGCGACCCACAAGTCAACCATCCAGAGTAGAAGGCTACGTCTTTCGAGGGACGCGTCTAACGGCGGCCTTCGTGCAAGAAGAAGCATATGTCATCTATTATAATGTGGTCAATATACACCATGTATGACTCTATCGTCTAATTCTCTCTGTACATTGCAAATCCTCAAGAACATGATCAATCCTCAAGAACATGACCAATCCTCAATGTATTCCATCTCTGGTTGCCAACCAGATATGCGAGAAAAGTGAGAGATGATCCACGTCTGAAAATGTTTCAGATAAAATATTAGTAACAAATGTAACACAAGTGTTATGAAAATATTAGTAAGCGTAAATGTTACAAATATATTATCGTAAACAACGTTGTCATTTATCTTGTATTCCAAATATAAGTTTCACCTAGTTTGAAGTACATATAAACCAAACATGTGGTCCCTTAGTTGTACTCGTGGATCCTCTCTAAGTCGATGGAGTATGTTAGGTAGACAATATTGACGTATGTTGCATTTTTGTCCATAAATATTGACGTGCCAACCAAGTATATGGAGTATGACCTTAATGCACATTACTTTTGAAACAAAACTTAGCTCGTCATCACCTTCGGCCTCCACTGACGCAACTAGGTGGTATTTGTATAGTTCTGCCAGGTATAAAAAATGGGCATGAGCGCCTCTCATGGCACCAATCCCCTTTTGGGTCTCACCTGGGTCTGCTCCCAAATAGTTTAGCATCAATTCAAGTGCCTTAGATTAGTTGATTCGATAATGGTTTAGTAATCTTCCCGTAATTGGAGGATGCAGAAGGCTTGAGACATTATCAAGGGTGATGGACATCTCACCATGAAGGGCGTGGAAACATGACATCTCCTTGTGTCATCTCTCCACAAAATCTACCAACATGTCATGGTTAATAGTCATGTATCCAATGGCGATAAACTTGTCAGCATAGAGTAACGAACTAGATCTTTGAAACCATGCGTTTACATTTTGTTCCTGGTTTAAAATCTTCCTGAAATGCTTTAATGATTTTACAATTTCACGCTCCTCTAAAAGTAAATATATCAAAATTAGTCTCAACTCAATTAGTATGAAACATATGTAACATAAAAGTAAATGAATATACATCTCCTTCCCACACATGCCTATCACCATGTTCAACATAGACAAGAAGTAAAGAGATGTCATATGGGTCTCCTAAAAAACTATCAAGAATAAGAGCAACAACAGGTTCCATATGTTGGGCTTCAGGAGCTTCATAAGCTGGAGGGTTAATAGGAGACATATGCCCTTGGGAGGTCGAGGCCTGAGACACGCAACCTTGTGAAGTATGAAACACGCGACCATGTGAAGTCGACACTTTCACGTCAAATGAACTATCAATAACATGTGGCCTCGAGCACACTGTCATCTCCCTAAAAATAGACACTTGCTTGGATACACGATCGTGTGTCAAGCTGTCTTGGTTTTCAGTCATTGTTCCTATAATACAAACTAGAAAACAATATCAAAATCAAGACAAGTATAACTCGGAGATGCATCTCCGTAAAACAGGAAAGCAAAAATCAAAAATATTTGGAGATGCATTTCTATAAAAATAGGAAAGGCAAAAAAAAAATTCAGAGAAATTCGGAGATGTATCTCCGTAAAAATGTGTGTAGTAGAAATTCTAGAAGATGCAGACAATGCTCTAAACGATAGTAAATTTGTATGCATTTCTAAAAAAATACATATTTTGAATGTAACTACAAACTAATGCATTTTAAACAATCTATTTTACTTAGTACATGCATCACAACTCAAAAATAAAAATAAAATGAAAAAAATCATTGATTGAGAATTGTTGTGTGAAAGCTTGAATGGAGTGAATGGAATCTACTAGAATTGATTGTAATGTAGTTGAAGTAGTGTTGAAGCTTAAAAAATGGTACACTTGAATCTTGCCGAGAGTTCTTTGAAGGTTTTGTGAAAATGTAACAAATCAAGAAGGAATGGGGGAAGGTTATGGCGCGAGGTATATGAATTAAAACCCGTTTGGAGATGCATCTCCATAAAACTCACTAGCATAAAACTTAGTCTTTTAAATTAAGAGTACTTAGTGACTGTAAAATTTATTATTTTAAATTAAGGATGTTTACGAAAAAGATACATCTTTTGACACATTTTTGAATAAAATGGAGGTGAATCACTCATTCAAGCGTCAGAAATATATAGTTTAATATTTTAAATTAAGGATGTTTATGAAAAAGATACCTCTTCTAATATATTTTTGAACAAAATGGAGATGAATCACTCATTCAAACGTCAAAAATATATAATTTAAATATTTTCAAAGATATATCTTCAAAATTTACGAGCTTATGACTTTTTAATGTGGAGATGTAGCAGTCCCGCAAAATGGATAAGTAATCCCTATCCATAAGTAATCCCTATACTTAATTTATATTTAACCGCACTACTTATATTCAAACCTAAGCCCACTGACAGTTTATACTATACCACCAACTGCCCTAAAGATAACTTTATATAATTGTATAATTAATTTGTTAATAAAATAATCTTTCTGTTTTGTCTTGTTCTTGTAGTCTAACACCTCTTAATGGTAGAAAGTGACATTTCAATTTCGAATTCGAATTCAAATCACTATAATTTTTTCACAAGCGTTTATTTGAATATAAAAACCTTTTTAAAAACTAAATTCAATTTTATTAAAAGATTTTATTTCATATTATTTGAATTTTAAAATATAATAGCCAGCCTTAAACTTTTGCACAAATACTTAAAACTTTAAATTGATTTATTGGTGAACTGAATTTATTTTTGACGAAAAAAACCCTCAATTTTATTAGTGAACTGAATGGTAATCCTAGTTGTGTGTTGTGTGCTTTTAAATTAGTGGAATGATCATTTATTTTTTACAATATAGGTAAGATTTGTTTTGTACTCCCATTAATACCATTATACTTGTAACAAATTTTGATTTTTGCTTAAAATGATTTTAGAGGAGCATTTTTAGGAAAGATATTATGGGAACATTATACTTGTAACAAATTTTGATATTTGCATAAAATGATTTTAGAGAAACTTTTTTAGGAAAGATATTATGGGAACTTAAATACTCTTTTATGACATTAAATGAGCATACTAAAAGATGATATGATATAATATTACATAATTAAAATAGTTAATATTTTCTAAATTTAATAACTATATACAACGACCTAAGAAATTGATTGTCATTTGCCAAGAATGATAAAGATTTAAAACAAGTTATTATTTTACCGTTTGTAGTACAAATATAACAAGACATATATATTTCTATAAAAAAATAACAAGACAGATATATGCTTAATTTATATGAAAGTATATCATCTTGGCATTAAATTTCTCATATAGTTAACTACAATAAAAATGTTGTGCTTACTAATGATTATCGCATGTGAATTAAAAAAAAATAGTATATGTTCCGTAAATGTTAAAAGGTTAAATTGTGTTGATTATTTGTATAAATTAGTGGCACTTATTAATTTATTTCATTGGATTTGAAAGTTGATTCCTCAATTTTTGTGGAAATATAATGAATAATTCATCATATAAATTTTATTAAGTTTAATCAATTTTTGCAATTTATTTTGTAGTTTTGTTGCATTGGAGAAGCTTTTAAAGTTAAAAGGCTAAAGAATGATTTCAACATGCAATTTTGGATCAAAGGCATGCTTGCAGGTGGGGCTAAGCACGACCATAGCGCAACCCAATGTTTTTGGACAGGAGCTACCGCGCTAAGCGCCACTTAAGGCGGTTTGATACTTTTTGTCTTCTAGTCGCGCTAAGCGCGGTCTGTGTCTTTGTGTTTCTATAAAAGCCCCACCGCTTCATCTTTTTAGGGCTAGACATTATTTTTGGAGATAGAGAAACGTGCCAAACAACAAGAAAGGGTGATTCGTGAAAGATCAGAAGTTGGATACACATCAATCGTCAGGAAATCACGATTGATGCACTTTCATCTTCATTCTTCCTTCTTGTATCAAGCTACCATGAACGGCTAAATCCCTTTCTTGTTGAGATTGGATGTAGTTCACTGTAATAGTATGTATTTTATTGATCATAGCATTATATACAATCTATTTATGAATCTATATCGATGTTATCTTTGATTTACTGTTTAAATTCATGGATTGGAATTGATATTGAGAAATATTATTTGAATCTTGATCTAAGATAAACATCTATTAGATTCTAAATGCTAGACATAGATTTAGGTTTAACATTCACCATAAATATTGATTCTTAATGCTATCGTATTAGTTAATAGGCTGAGAGATTGTCGATTAAACAATAAGGTTGAAACCTCATCATAAGTTCAGACATAAACTCTGTTTGTGAGCGATATGTGATGATATTGATGGATGTTTAGATTGTGTATAATTGATTGGTAAATTATATATTCTATCGATGAATGAAATTCAATCCTGGAAAGCTTTCATATGTCTGAAACTTTCTTTATCATTCATGTGTTTTACATTTTGTAACTTTCCATAATCCAACATCTTGCAAACTTTCGCTTAAAACCATAATAACTATTGAACGACATTGATATCGCACCAGTCCCTGTGGAGACGATACATAAATACTTTACCTTATTCTAACAAAATGGCGTTGTTGTCGAAGACTGGCGTTTAGATATTAAAGCATAGCAATAGTTTCCATCTTTTTAAGCTTGTTCACTTTTTAATATTGTATATATATTTTTAGCCATCGTGCTGCTAACTTGTGCTTGCTAAATTTATGATTTCTGTTTAGGCGAGATAAAATATCGGCAGAACAATTGGTCTTTGATCCAGAGATCGAAAGAACTACCCGAATGAACAAGAATAAAACTAGGAAGCACAAACAACTAGCCAAGCAAAAGAATCAATAAGAGGGAACGTCTACTTGAAAAAGGCATCAAGCTAACGACATTAAACAAACGTTGGTTGGGAGGAAACCTAACTTTGTAAGTATTTAATAGATTTTCATTTAGTAGTTTAGGCATGAAATAGTGAAAGTGGATATAAAGCATGAGAAAGTTTTGCATTTTTAAAATTCCAAACAGTAGAGTTGGTGCTAAGTGCAGCCTGATGTAGCTGAGTGTGCCCTGCTATACCGGTAAAAATAAAATTTTACTCAACACATGTCATTCACTTTCACCCATGCCCATTTACCCCATCTTTGTGGTGGTTATTTTTAATTAAGTTGTCGTTTTATTTAATTTGTTTCAAGTAGATAGTATAATAATTTAGTTTAATTTTAAGTTGTTAAATTTTAGCCAAAAAAATTTAGTTTGTTCTAAAAGCTTGTATTTGAATAGTTTGAAGAAGAAACTAGAGAAGATTCTAAGTTTAAATATGTCAACTTGCAAATGAGTGGTAATGATAATATCTTTAAAAGAATGGTACAAAAGAAAGGTACATGTTTATTGCTTCTAAACTATAGCATGAATATGAAACTTGTAGATTATACAAATAACATGTCATACATTCTTTTGTACTATATGTTCTTGATTGAATCCCTTTAGATCAAAGCCTAAAAGTGAGGAACTTCCATTGTTTACCATGTGCACAGAAGATCAACAATTTATTGTTTTAACTCGGTTGATTTATGTTTAATCTTGAATTTATATTGAAGTTATGAAAGCATGAAAGTGGTCAAGGAAAATTTGAATTTCGAGCACAACCACTTGACCAAAAGTAACCTACCTTATGAATGAGTGAGAATTTGTTAACCCCTTTGAGCCTCAGTGTCAGGATCCATATCAATTTTAACCATGAAAGTTGCTCTTAAGAATTAGTTCATCGTTTATTTTTGAATGGATTCTGAATTTTTTCTTGAAACACTTGAACCATCAACCTTCATGTATGGTTGAAATTTTGTCCCTTGCCTTAGAAAATAGGGGAGCATTTATTTTACAATGTTGGTTGTATTCAAGTTGGGGAGAAAAAGGTAGGTTTCTAAGAAGTTGAAAAAGAAATAAAAATGTGAAAAAGAAAAAGGAAAAAGAGATGAAAGAAAGAAAAAAGTGAAATAGTTTGAAAGTAAAAGTGGAAAATAAAGTGTGCTGGCAATTGTGATTAAGGGTGTATCATTTAAACAAAGAGAAATGATAAATGAAATTGTGAATTGTAAAGAATTTGAAAAGTGAATACTCTTCTAGAGTTTGGCAACTTTGTTTCAAAGACCTTTAGATATGACCATTCTTTGCTAACCAAACCTCATTATAACCCTTAAAAGTCCTATGTGATTTGTGCTTTTGTGCTTTTAATATGCTTTGCTTGGATGAATGCATAAGTTGATCAATATGTTAGAAATATTTTTGGGTGTGAGTCAAGTCCCTCAATTATGTTCTTTGTACATTGATAAAGATGTGGGTTAGGTTTGATTCATGATTGAGCATGTGTTGTCTTAGAATTTTTGACATGAGATTTGTTCTTAGAATTTGTTTCATGATCATGGTGTCGTTGTAGTATAGTGGTAAGCATCACTTTGCTTGTGCCCTTAAAATTTTTGAACCATGCATTTGTCTTCTTTTCTCAAAGCTTGTTTAATCTTTTGATTTTGGAAGTTGCTTGTTTATTTAGGTCGGTAAGACTGTTGTTTGAGGACAAAAAAAGTTTTAAGTTGGGGAGAGTTGTTAAGGGCCAAATTGTGTTGATTATTTTTATAAATTAGTGGCAGCTATTAACTTATTTCATTGGATTTGTAAGCCAATCGCTCAACTTTTGGATAAATATAGTGGTATAATTAATCATGTAAATTTTATTAAATTTAATCAATTTTTGCAATTTATTTTGAAGTTTTGTTGCATTGGAGGAGATCTTAAAGTAAAAAGGTCAAAGAATGACTTAAACATGCAATTTTGGATCAAATACATGCATGCAGGTGGGGCTAAGCGCGAGCATAGCGCAACCCAATGTTTCTGAATAGGAGCTACCGCACTAAGTGCGGTTTAGAGCGCTAAGCGCCACTTAAGGTGGTCTGATACTTTTTGTCTTCTAGACATGATAAGCACGGTATGCATTTTCGTGTTTATATAAAAGCCCCATCACTTCATCTTTTTAGGGCTATACATTATTTTTGGAGATAGAGAAACGTGCCAAACAACAAGAAAGGGTGATTCGTGAAGATCAGAAGTTGGATACACATCAATCGTCAGGAAATCACGATTGATGCACTTTCATCTTCATTCTTTCTTCTTGTATCAAGCTACCATGAACAGCTAAATCCCTTTCTTGTTGGGATTGGATGTAGCTCACTGTAATAGTATGTATGTTTATTGATCATGACATTATATACAATCTATTTATGAATCTATACCGATGTTATCTTTGATTTACTGTTTAAATTCATTGATTGGAATTGATATTGAGAAATGCTATTTGAATTTTGATCTAAGATGAACATCTATTAGATTCTAAATGCTAGACATAGATTTAGGTTTAACATTCACCATAATTATCGATTCTTAATGCTACTGTATTGGTTAATAGGCTGAGAGATTGTCGATTAAACAATAAGATTGAAACCTCATCATAAGTTTAGACATAAACTCTATTTGTGAGAGATATATGATGATATTGATGGATGTTTAGATTGTGTATAATTGATTGGTAAATTATATATTCTATCGATGGATGAAATTCAATCCTGGAAAGCTTTCATATGTCTGAAACTTTCTTTATCATTCATCTGTTTTACATTTTTTGACTTTCCATAATCCAACATCTTACAAACTTCCTCTTAAAATCATAGTAACTATTGAATGACATTGATATCGCACCAGTCCTTATGGAGACGATACAAAAATACTTTAGTCTACTCTAACAATAAGCATTATAGGATTGGTGAGAAATAGTAAGATACTTTTGATATCTAATTAAAAACATAGATTATTCAAGGTGGCCAAAAAACCAAAATTTTGGATAAAAGTAACAGAAAGAATACAGTGAAAAATTGATGATTTTTTAAATAATGGATGATAATATAAAAAGGTAAAAGTGTTACAAAGAAGAGACCACAAAAAAGAGAACTAAGAAAACCCCATCAAAAATTGGAGAACCTAAAGAAAGGTATACCTAATCCATTCTTTACAAAATTCCCTCTAATTCCAATAGGAATAGAGTAAAAAATAATCGTGGAATTTGTGTTGAGACCTATATTTGCAAAAAATTCAGCGCAAGAATTTCCTTCCCTATATACATGTGTGATGATAAGATGAGAGATGTTACAGGAATTAGTACTCTCCAGCCAGCCACTTATTCCTAAGATTAAAAGGAATCAATCCATGGTTGGAGAAATCTTTGATAACCATTAAGCAATTTGTTTCAACCTAAAGCTTTCGCCAACCACGAGAGTTGGTGATGTCAATTGCTTTCAGAACAACAAAAAATTATGCAGTTATCGAAGATATTATGTGTAAGTTCTTAGCATAAGCCAGTAAAAAGTCTCATTTGTTGTTTTTAAAATTTTTGCCACAACCACTGACATTAATATTAGGAAAAAATGTGTTGTCACAATTAAACTTATACCAACCATGATTTGGAGGTGACCATAGCACTTATGTGATGTTATGAGCACGTGGCGACCGAATTTGAACCCCAAAGGCTTTGATCAAAGCAAATTCCATGATCGGTATGGAAGAAAGGTTTATAGCATTGTTACCGGATAACATTGTCTGATTTTGAATAAGATTGACGGAGTATCTTTTGTTAGGCCTCAGGTTGTCATGCTTGAACTTATTCCTAGCGGTCCAAATTTGGTTTATTGTAAAAATGATTGCAACTTTCAACACAAGCACATATTGGTTGGGTATTAAGTTGTAAGTTATTGAAAGTTTTATTGGAACAATGGGTTTAGAGAAAGATATAATGAAAAAGGGGATTACTTTTCACATCCTTAGGGTGAATTTCCCACCATGGTGAAAAGTCATAATAAAATATGGAGATTCATCTCCGAACGCATCTTTTATACACAAAATTTAGTAGGGATCTCCGAAATTCTGAGGTACACTTCCTCAGGTGCAACAATTGATTATTTGGTGAAACACTAAATTTACTCCTCATGTGCAGAGATTATTTGGTAAAACACTAAATTTACTCCTCATATACAAAGTGAAGATTGAAGTGGCTAGATAAAATAAATAGTAGGGATCATCCAACATGTTGGTCAGAACATGGGATTGAATTTTTTTCCACCTAATAGTCAAAATTACAAGATTACAAGATTGCTCATGAGATAAGAAAGAAAAATATTATTTGACAATGATAAAAACAACACAATAATTCCTATTATAATGCATACACTTAAATGTAAATAAAGAGCTATTATGTATATGGAAAACCTGTAATGTTATGGTTGCTTCATATATGAGTTCTCTTGCATTAGGTGTCATGGTATGCATTCCCAAGAAATTGCTGCAGATTTTTAAGGGTGGCAACACTTTACAGAAGGGCATCTCCGGAGTTCAGAGATGCATTTTTGGACAATTATTTGGGAAAAATAGGAGTGTATTACTTGGAACACCTTTGTTGGTGTGACTTTAGGTGCATCCGAAGATGCATCTTCGGACACAACAAGGGCATTTTCGAGTTTTTAGAGGTGTGGGGTGCACCCTATAGGGTGGGATGAGTAATCCCCATGAAAAAAGCATGTGTGTTTATTGACAAAAAAATTATGGTGAATTTTTGTCCAGATGTCCAAAACCTGACCTCACATTAGGGCTCAAACGTTACACACATCCATTGCACCCCTAAAGCTTTATGAATTTTCATAAATGTTCCTGATGAACTGTATGGAGATTGAAATGGAGATGCATAACACAATATATTATTGAAAAGATTAAAAGTATCACATTTGTTAAAGATAGAGCTTGGAAAAAAATATTATAAAATGAAATCTCCCACGTTACAAGCCGATTTTGTAGGGACGCATTAAGTCAAACTCTAATTCTAATATGGTATTAAAAGTTTTGAGAGAAAAAGGAGAAGGACTAAAAATAAGCTTTTTATTAGGGTGGGGTACTCAAGGCTACGTGGTTATGGATAGAAAATGTTTGTGGGTTGGTAGATTTTAGCGAAGGATGCTTAGTCGCATAACATTTCCTTGCTACCCAAAATATGGAGAAGTGAACAATGGCATCATATCAGAATGGACAACATAACTCAGAAAGCATTCTTACTTCTTGTGCATGGTAGGAACAAAATGTTGTTTGCATCGTCTCGGAACAGACAAAGTATCTTTCATTTTTGAAATTTTTTGACATCGCGCTAAGGTGGAAAAGAGGTTTGATTGGTTGAGTTTATTTTAGGTGGATGATGAATATTTGAACAAGAGACGATTATGGCTAGCACTCAAATAGTCCAGGAAGAGAAAAGATATTACGTCTTCCCTAATCCTTTTTCATCCATATTATTTATGAAATTTGTGAGAAAAATTAAGTCATAAGTCTTTAACGGAAGACGATTATTCGAACAAAATATGATTATGGCTAGCACTCGAATACTCTGGGAAAAGAGAAATATTACGTCCGACAAGTATTCAAACTAATTTATTGTGTTTTAAAGGGACGACAAGTATTCGAACAAAAGCTAAGTATGGCTAGCACTCGAATACTTGGGAAAAGAGAAGATATTATGTCCGCCCCAATCCCTTTTCAACCAATTTATTGAGAAAAATATTTTCAACGCGCTTCGAGCAAGCAGAAAAGAACTTGATGTTGATCAAGTATTTTATTTGCATTAGTTTGAAAATGACTTATGAAATGGTTTGACTTGATTTGAAAATAGTTTTAAAAATACGTAATATTAGTGAAATATTTATTTGAAAATTGCTTGATGTTGACCAAGCCTTTGATTTTTTTTAAAAGATTGATTTTATTTTGTAACTAGTTAATTTAATCAATTAAGCAAAATAAGCAAGGGGTATAATACTGACATGGGATGATGAAAATATTTTAACCCAATGTCCACAAGGGAAAAAAATTATGAAACAAGCAAATAAAATAAACATATAAAAAAAGGTGAAAAAAACAAGGGGACGGGCGCCCCAATTCAATCACTTGGTCCTACAAACTAAGGCCAAAGGTTGATCATTGGCAGGTTAGGGGGGTGCAGGAAGGAGAACACATGGTGAAGGTCCAAAAATTGGCAAGGCCCAAATATTCTAACGAAAATGAAAGGGTCAGGGTCATCAACATGAATCAACAAACGAAAATGAAAGGTTACACATGTTAAAATGAGAATCCCTATACAGGGCCCCCAGGTCAACGCAAAGGTAAACATAATCAACTACCCGGGGGAGCCACATGGGCTCCAACGCGTGGACAAAAGAGGTGAACAAAAGAGAGCATTAAGCCAAGCTCTCTTATTTCCAACCATTCTTCATCTCTCTTCCCTTGCTCACTCTCTCATTATCTCTCACCCTCCCTTACCATCTCCACCCACAAATATAACCTAACCTAACCTAATAAAACTCATCGATAAAGGATCTACCACGACGGTTAGGGCGCAGAGATGAAGAACACGGTGAATGTTCTTCATCTCCATTTCGATAAACCTAGAAGAACTACCAAATCAAACTAAAACAAACACCCAAACTCAATTTTTTTATTTCCTTAATATAAATCCGGAAACATTCTTATTAAAAACCAATGAACCCTAATCAAATAATATCATCATAGAGCAAACCCTAAGCCCCAAATTTTACCCAGAATCCAAAAATTACCCAAAAAAAACATCTATTTTCTACCAAACATGAACAAAACAACACAACAAACACCTATCACAAATGAACAAAGCGGTTAAACCCCCGCCCATTTGAAAACCCTAAACGTAAAAATTATTAAACCTTGTTTGCTTATAAATTACAAGTGGGAAAAAAGGGAAGGGGAGCATTCAACAATAATGGAGTAAATAAAACAAAAAGAAATACTACCCCACGTGGTCTCTGGTGGGAGCTCTAGAGTCCGACGCGACAACGATTAAGAGCAAATAAAAAGGTAATTTTCTTCTCCTCTTTTTACTATGTTATTTATCTTTACTTTTTCGTTTCTTTTTCTTGCTTATTTGTGTGCAGTATTGTGAGTGATAAGCGTAGGTGAAGGCTTGTAGCTCAACTAAGTTAGAGCTTCAATGTGAAACTCTAAATAGTTTTTAGGGAGATATTTTGGTGTAGGGTTTAGATGATTGTTAGCAAAGAGTAATGCTCATAAATAGTTTTTTTTTGTCCTGAGTGAAAAAATTAGGGGCCTTTATAGCAATGGATGAGAAAAGGGAGGTACGTGTGTGAGAAATTTGGGCAGATATTTTGTGCCTTTAAGCATGTGAATTTGTTGTAATTGGATTAGGATGAAAATATGTTTTACAGTGATTTGTTAGAAGGGATCAAAAGATCTTTGATTTTGTGGGATTGTGGTGAGTTGAGGAAAGGATTCACGAATTAGCATGTGCAGGCTTTTGTTCATTTTTGTTATTGATAAGTAAGTATTTACTACTGTGAGCTCTTTTTGCAAATACTTTTACTACTGTTAAATTATACAAGTTTGGTAACTCAAAACCGTGTATGTTATTCTTCTGTTTTGTCTTGACTGATTTTGTCCCATGTGTTATTGGTTTAGGCCATGTTGATTTGTTCTAATCACTTTTTTTGTGAACTTTTGGCAGGTCTCAAATCATAAGCTTGATGATGGTTTGGAGGCTTGAATGATTAAACACCAAGCTTAAAACCTTAGTATTAGGCCATTGTATTTGTAGGAAAATTGGTTGTATGTACTTAGATTCAAATGTAGAGTTTCTTTGGATTCAAATGTAGAGAAAAATGTAATTGTAAGCTCGACACAATGAAACTTTGAACATGTTATTTTGGTATTCCTGTATTTTATTGAAGTTTGGAATGAAATTAGAATATGTGAGTTCAAATTTAAATTTTGCAGTTCTTGAAATAAATGGATGAATGTATGAATGTAGTTTGTAATTGAAATTCCTTTAATAATGAAACCATAATAGATGAATGTATGAAAACCTGAATGTGACTTGGAATTGAAATTTTCTTCAAGAATGAAGCCATAATAGATGAATGGATGCAATTGAAAAGGAATGAATGCCATGAATTAGGTAATGAGATGTTTGGACTTGAATGCATGATCCAAAAATGCAAATGACCAGATGCATAAGTCTAACTGTTGACTTTTCTTCTTATGATTCCTATGTACATATTGATTTAGATTATGCACATGAGACCTAATGACCAAATGAAATGGTCATAATAGGATGATGCATATGAACTAGATGTAGTTTACTAGTGAAAATTCTTGGGGGGAAATTTAAGGTATGACAGACTACAACATACATCTTGAACAAATGCCCAACCAAGAATCTAGAAGGAATCACACCAGAAGAATATTGGTATGATGTCAAGCATATCTTTAGTCATATGAAGATGTTCCTGATCAGTTGAAAAGAAAACTTAATGAAAATTCAAGCCAGATGATCCTTATAGGATATCACTCGACTGATGGATTCAAGTTAGTTGACCCTGTGAACAAGCAAGTTGTAATCAGCAGAGATGTAATCATAGATGAGTTGAAGGAGTTGGATTAGAATGACAATGTCAAGAAGGATTCAGTAAGAGTCATATGTGATGAACCGACTAATGAAGATGAAAAGGAAATCGGACCAGAAGAAGACATGGTTCAAGTAGGCACAAGAAAACCTCAAAGGATAAGAAACATACCTGCAAGGATGCAGGAATGTGTGATCACATCAGATGATGTGGTCAATGATGAAGGGGGGCTAGTACACTATGCTTTCTATGCAGATATCGAGCCAGTCAATGTAACTGAGGCATTGAAGGACTCAAAGTGGAACCAAGCCATAATGAAGGAACTGAAATCCATAGAGGTCAACAAAATTTGGTCACTAGTCGAATTATCACAAGGTAAGAAGGAAATTAATGTGAAATGGGTGTACAAAGTGGATCTGAAACCAAAAGGAGAAGTAACTAGACACAAAGCAAGACTTGTAACCATAGGATTTATTTAGAAATAAGGAATCGACTTTGAAGAAGTCTTTGCACCAGTTTTTAAAATTAAAACAATCAGGTTGGTTGTTGCCTAACAAACATAAATAACGAGTCAATGTGTCCGATGGATATGAAATGTGCATTTTTGAATGACCCCTTAGATGAAGAGTTGTATGTAGCATAACTAGTTGGTTTTATGAAGTAATTCCAAGAAATTAAGGTATATAGGTTGCATAAATTCATGTATGGACTCAAACAAGCTCCAAGAGCTTGGAACAAGAAAATATATGGTTTCTAAGGGAGAAGGAGTTTGTTAAGAGCACAATTGAGTATGTTGTATATGTTAGAAGAAGTAGAAGTGAGTTGCTCATACTTTTCTTTATGTAGGTGACTTATTGATAATAAGAAGTTGTAAGAAGGAGATTGAAGACTTTAAATGTGACCTAAGCAAGGAGTTTGAAATGTCATACTTGGGAAACATCTCATACTTCCTTGGTATTGAATTCTACAAGAGTATTACAGACTTGATGATGCACCAAAGAAGATATGCAAGTGAGATACTCAAAAGAGTTAAGATGGAGGATTGAAATGTAACTTTGATACCAGCTGAATCAAGACTGCAATTGATGAAGGACTCAAATGAATATGATATTAATCCAACACAATACAGAAGGCTCATTGGATCAATAAGTTACATGTCTCATACAAGGCCTGATATAGCAATAAATGTAGATATAGTGAGTAGGTTCATGAAAAAGCCAAAGGCATCTCATCTTGCAGCCACCAAAAGGATACTAAGATAACTAAAAGAAACACTCGACTACGACATTTTGTTTCCTGCAACAGATAAAGGAAATGAATGCAAACTTATGGGGTACACTGACTCAATTTGGTATGGTCATGTTGAGAATAGAGAATCCACAATTAGTTATGTGTTTATGCTATATGGTGCACCAGTTGTTAAGAGCTCAAGAAAACAACTAGTTGTAACTTTGTCATCATGTGAGACTGAGTACATATATGCCTCTCTTTTTCCATGTCAAGCAACATGGATGGTAAATCTAATCGAGGAGATTACAAGCACGAATCATTGAGCAATGATCATGAAGATTGATAACATGTATGCTATCAATTTGGCCAAGAACCTGATAGCACATGGAAAAAGCAAACACATAGAGCTGAGATTCTATAATCTTATAGATCAATTAACAAATGGGAAATTGAACTTGAAATACTGCAGAACTGAGAATCAAATTGCAGACATATTGACAAAGGTTATGCAGGTGGAATTGTTTAAGAGATTGAGAACTATGATGAATGTAGATAACTTAGACATGAAGAATTAGGTGATATGTTAAATATGTAATTCTTTGTGTTAAGCATGTTTGTAAATTGCAGGGTTCAGCAGAGTCGAAGTTGTTTTTATTCAATAAAGTCAAATATAGTTTATAGTGGTCAAATCTGCATGTATTCGACAAAAAATTGAATACAGTTTGTGGTAGTCAAAACTGTGTGTATTCGATAGAGTCAAATACAACCTGTCAAAGTTTGTTAGTTAGTTGTTTTGAAATTGTTTGATGTGAAAGTATTCTCATTATAAATAGGAATGTATCATGTATTTGTAAATGTGTGAAAAAGTGAAAACACATAAAGTTTACCGAGAAAGAGTTTTTTGACAGTATGGTCAATAAACATTCTTCCTTTCACTTTCAAAATTATTACTTTCTCAAGTTATCTTCTTTTACAAATCATTATGCAAAGAAATCATCTTACAACTAAAATGCGATTGATTCACTCGAATGAAGACTAAAAAATAAAGATTTTGAATCAATAAAAAAATGATTAAAATTTTGTTGTATCAATAGCATAATATTATTTTTCATTTCAAAACAAGATGGAACACTTATGGTGATATTGGCATTGGTCTATTATTATTATTATTATCATAAAAATTGAAAAACAATTATTTAAAATAACAAAAAGTGAAGTTATACCTCTAAAATGAAGTTTAGTTTTCACCAAACACACGCCAGATTGGTCGGGCCGCGTGAATACAAGAGCTTGACTTAAATATGATACACATCAATATCATAGTCTTTTTTAAAATATAGAGGAAACTCATTATTCATTACCACGTGGTTTTGTTTTGTTTTAATTATCTTTATCCGCCAATTGTTAAATCAAAATTAAATACTATATGGGATGCTATTGTAGACTGGTTTATTGATCCCTCTTCTTCTTGCACATTCTTTCTTTGTTACACATGTTTGTTTTTGTTTTTTTATTTTTATTTTTCTAAAGTAACATCTCCTAATCTTTTCTATACTTTTTTTTCTTACTAAACCACCTATTTAATTACACAAAAGTCTAGTTTGTGTGTGTGGATAATAATTTAGATATAAGTCATCAAAAACCCATGCATATTTTATTGCATAGTCATATATATATATATATATATATATATATATATATATATATATATATATATATATATATATATATATATAGATATTAATTACTATACACCGTTAGTGTAAAAAGTTTTACACCGTCAATTCATCACCATCATCCGTTTGTATTACTTTATAAATTTTTAAAATAAAAGTCAAACTTCTTTTAATATCCGACATCTATGATTAACTGATGGTGTAAAATCATTTTACACTATCAGTGTATTTCAATTAAACTCATATATATATATATATATATATATATATATATATATATATATATATATATATATTAAATTGTAATTTCTTATGTCGAAACAGATTGCTCGACAGAAGCAATAAAATGTCGAATCACCTAGTGTATCAAGTTGTACTAGTGTGTGGAAGTGTCAAAACATGTTGATTCACACATGATTTCGACTTAGACTTATTTTTAGTAGTGATCAGTGCATTTTGGATGCACGTTCTTCCATGTTTGTACTTAAGCATTTCTTCGGTTTGCTTTGATTATTTTTATGTTTTAATGTGTTTTCATAATTTATGTTATTTTTGCACTTATTTAATTTTCGTATTTAATTTTCAGCATTAGCAGCTTTCGCGAGAAAAATCATATCTTGAGTTAGGAGTATCGGATTGAGACGTGCTACCAGTCGATGGAAAGCTAAGAAAAAGATCTACAACTTTTGTTCAGAAGTCGAGAGCTTAATCAGACTGTAGAAGAGCCAGAAATTTCGTTGAAGCTGCTGCATTATTTTTATATTTTGTTTGAGTTAGTTGTATTGGGTCCGGATCGTACATTTGACCCGGTTGAGTTGTGAAACGGGTTTGGGTGTTTTTACCTAGGTTAGGCAGCCAAAAACAGGGTTACATTTTTTCTGTTTATGTACGATTTTTTGAGAGCTAGCAAGAGGACTATGGAGAACTAATCCCTTTTGAATCAACCTGCTGTAATTCAGAATCCGCTTTGAGGTTTTTATTAATTCCAATTTGTCTCCTTTGAATTCTTCTTATAATTCCAATTATTTGCTTAATCTAATTGTTGCTATAGGATAGAATCCTTAAATTCGATTGATGAATGATGATCCCGAATCAATTTCGTGTTAACATAGCTTTTATTTTATCACGAACGATCAAGTTGCGTCTGCTTAATTCGCAATAGTTTTTAATCCGTTTGCTTAATTCAGAATTTGGGAATATTACTCGCATAATTTCCTTTACACTTGTTAATGGTAATTGTAATCGAATAGGAGCAGACCCGTTAGGGATTTGGAATTTTATAAGAATCAATGATAAGTCGGAAGATGATGCAGTAGGTTGGTTCGTGTCAGCTTATTCTATAATCACTTTTTTTAATCACTTTTCATAATCACTTATTCTAAATCGAATTGAAACCCCCATATTTTATTTTCATACTTGGTTAATTTGTTAGTGATTATGAAAAGTGATTAAAAAAAGTGATTATAGAATAAGCTAACACGAACCAACCTACTGCATCATCTTCCGACTTATCATTGATTCTTATAAAATTCCAAATCCCTAACGGGTCTGCTCCTATTCGATTACAATTACCATTAACAAGCGTAAAGGAAATTATACGAGTAATATTCCCAAATTCCGAATTAAGCAAACGGATTAAAAACTATTGCGAATTAAGCAGACGCAACTTGATCGTTCGTGATAAAATAAAAGCTATGTTAACACGAAATTGATTCGGGATCATCATTCATCAATCGAATTTAAGGATTCTATCCTATAGCAACAATTAGATTAGGCAAACAATTGGAATTATAAGAAGAATTCAAAGGAAACAAATTGGAATTAATAAAAACCTCAAAGCGGATTCTGAATTACAGCAGGTTGATTCAAAAGGGATTAGTTCTCCATAGTCCTTTTGCTAGCTCTCAAAAAATCGTACATAAACAGAAAAAACGTAACCCTATTTTTGGCTGCCTAACCTAGGTAAAAACACCCAAACCCGTTTCACAACTCAACCGGGTCAAATGTACGATCCGGGCCCAATACAACTAACCCAAACAAAATATAAAAATAATGCAGCAGCTTCAACGAAATTTCTGGCCCTGCTACAGTCTGATTCAGCTCTCGACTTCTGAACAAAAGTTGTAGATATTTTTCTTAGCTTTCCATCAACCGGTAGCACGTCTCAATCCGATACTCCTAGCTCAAGATATGATTTTTCTCGCGAAAGCTGCTAATGCTGAAAATTAAATACGAAAATTAAATAAGTGCAAAAATAACATAAATTATAAAAACACATTAAAACATAAAAATAATCAAAGCAAACCGAAGAAATGCTTAAGTACAAACATGGAAGAACGTGCATCCAAAATGCACTGATCAAATTCCCCCACACTTGAACTTTTGCACTCCGAGCAAAATGAAAAACAAAACAAAACACAGACACATCAACGGTTACTCATTCTAGGCTACAAGTCATCTTCGATTAAGTTTGCTTCGATAGATACTAATCTTGCACACTAAGGACATTATAAGAACACTAATCCACAGTTATGCAGATATAAACCTCCTGAATACACAAATCAACTCGAATCATGTTATTATATTAAAGCCTAACTTACTCATCCCTCTTTGGCTCTTTTTCATTCAGGCGCAATCACATTAAGCCTGTTATCTCCACACACTCATAGCAAGGCGACCGGTTAGTGACTCTGATCCTTTTCTGCACGGGGTTCTGGTACTTAAGTGGCATAATCCTTTGCTTACTCAATTGTAGTTGCGGGGGATCGGACCGTAATCCGCCCTACCAAGTTCAGCACCAGAAACCGCTGAACCAACTACAAAAGAGTCTTATTTCCAACTTTTTTTTGAAGGTTCCACAACCGTTGGGTTAAGTGACTGGGTGAGGGTCACCAAACTTAGAAGGTGCATTCCTTTATTTTTATTTATTTTCCGGAACACTCACTTATATTCATCGGCTTCCCTGCGTAGAGTGTGTGTGAGATGATGCTGACTGCTGAAATAAACTACTCAAGAGCTGTCAGAGAATGAGAATTTAAGGCTAAAACATAATAAGAATTCGAATCAATTTCCATATGCAGGAGACTTACGGTGTTAAAACAATACCGATCTTGTGAATTTTTCCCAAGTCTCCGCAAACTAATCTCAAATTAGTCAGTCTATAGCCTAAAACTTTCAAGAAGATGCATTTTTTTTTTAAATTTGAACCAAAAATAGAGAAAAATAAAACAAAGAAAATAAACAAATAAATGGTTCCCTCCCCCACACTTAAAACATACATTGTCCTCAATGAAAGAGCATAAATATAAAATAAGAGTGAGAGAAAGGAAAGAACACACCCGAGGAGTCAAGGCGGATAAGTGATTGCATAAGCAACCTTTCCCAAAGAGATCTCTTCTACAGTCTCTTCTTCCAGAGTCGGGTTCTCATGTATTAGCTTTGGGTAGTACCCATTGACCTTGAAATTTTGATTAATGCATTTGTCTTTTATTCCAGGATCAAAGAAGTATCTTCGATAAGTAAAAGTGTTGAATGGAAACGTGAAAGTGATCTCCTTTTTTACAACATCAAGAATTAAAGGATTATGGGGCTGCCTCACTACTTTTGTTTCATCTTTAAGTAAGATTCTATGCATATATATGGATGGGCTAAGATCACGAGTGTCAGCCATGGTCCATCCAATTCCCTTCTTATGTTTCTGCTTAAGTTGAAGCTTTGATGAATAATATGAATCTTTGGGAAGTGGTTTAGGCTTTACATAATGGGTTGTTCATTGGATGGTATGTTTGGGGCAGCCGGGATGTCAAGAGCATCAACTGCAAAAACAGGTTTATTGGTAACAACTTCACCTGTAGGAAATGTATCAGCCTGCAAGGCATCATCAATCTCAGCACAGACAACACAAACGTTAGTGTCAGTACAATCAGAACATGAATAAATATCATCAAAACCAGAGAGAGATGGAAAATCAAGCGCAAATAGTTCAGAACTAGCGTCATTAACAACTTCAGAAACCAACTCTATTTGAAAAACAGAATGCTCTTCCTCGTCAATCTTCTTATTTTCCAATACTCTTTGTGGGAAAGGGATTGGTGATACATACTTTTTTTCAACCTCAACAACAATAGAAGGTTCAGGTTTATTTTCAAATGTTACACTAACAATGTTTTTATTTTTTTCTGGGGCTGGTTCTGCAACTTTTTCGGATCTCAAGGAAATTTCACTTACATTAGCATTAGAATCCTTTGGATTGACAACTGTTTAGGCTGGAAGCTGGTTTAAACCTTGAGCTTGCATGTTATTTATTTGAGTAGCAAGTTGTCCCATCTGTGTGTTCAAGGTCTGAATGCTAGCATCGGTCCTTTGTTGGAACTGGAGGTTGTTCACGGCCATTTGCTTAACAAGATCCTCCAAGGATGGTCTGGAAGGTGCAGGGGCACCCACTTGAGGTGAGTTATGTTGTTGGCTGGTTTGCGGGTTTCCATATCGAAGGTTGGGATGGTTCCTCCAATTGGGATGGTATTTTTTGGTGGACAGGTCAGGAGTGTTGTTGTATCTGTTTTGATTGTAAAGGTTAGCTGCATAAGCTTGTGGCAGCTCAGTAATGGACTCGTCTCTCAGAATAGGACAAGTATCGGTCGGGTGCTCAAGAGAAGTACAAATGCCACATAAAGTTGATGTTTGAGGTTTTGCTACTGCCAGCTGTTTGACTAAGGCAGTGAGTTCGTCAATTCTGGTCTCTAAAGCTTTGTTGGAAGAAACTTGAATTTGACTCACGCCTTTGCTTTGCACAGAATTGTCTCTAGTAGTGAACTGTTGAGAATTAAGAGACATATTTTCAATAAGGGCTTTGGTAGCAGCTGAAGTTTTATCGACTAATGCTCCACCACTAACAACATCAAGAATGTTCCTGTCCATCGGTAACAACCCCTCATAAAAGTATTGGATGAGGAGTTGCTCAGTGATCATGTGTTGAGGGCAGCTAGATACCAAGTGCTTGAATCTCTCCCAATACTCGATCAGCGACTCATTTCCTTGTCTAATACCACAAATCTCCTTTCTTATTGAGGCAGCTCTGGAGGCAGGAAAATATCTTTCCAAGAACACTTTTTTCAGAGTTGTCCAACTTGCAATTGAGTTTGGCTCGAGATAATAAATCCAATCCTTTGCTGCACCCTGCAATGAAAAAGGAAAAACTCGAAGTTTGATGTGATCTTCGGTGATCCCTTCAGGCTTCAATGGTGTAGAACACACCACCTGGAACTCTTTCAAATGCTTGTGTGGATCTTCACCTGCAAGACCACTAAACTTTGGCAACAAGTGTATTAAACCCGATTTTAATTCAAAAGGAACAGCAGCAGCAGCATATTCAATATACAAACTATTGTAATTCACATCAGGAGCAACTAACTGCCTTAAGGTTCTATTATCAGCCATTGCAAAATCAAGTTCAGAATCCGAAGCAAACAAGTTATACAAATAGTCAGACTCAGAATCAGACTCAATTGTGGGTGGTGAACTATTGGTAGCCTGGACTGTTCTACGTTGTGTGTGCAAAGTTCTCTCTATTTCAGGATAAAAAGCAACAATTTCATAACAGCGAGACCTAGTAGCTAGGACTAACGGAACAGCAATGCAGCAACAGCAACAATAGTGAAAATTCCAACAATGTCCTAAAAGTCAAAAAAACAACACAAAGAAAGAAATCGATAAAAAATAATTCAAAAAAATAAACTGACACCGAAATTAATCTAATGACTTAAAAATATAATTTTGAGATTTCTTTCGGTTTTTTTCGAGACGGTGAAAACAGTCAATAATTGCTTAAAAATAGAAAAATGATGAATTTTGGATTTTTAAAAATTTCTCCTAATACTACTTTGTGGAGCAGATTTCGAAACAGACACAATTTCTCAAAAATCGACTTTTTTTACGATTTGGACTCTAAAGCGCGAGTTGGACGAAACTGCGAGGAAACTAGGACCTATACGCTTAGACACTAAACCTATGACTCTAAAAATGATTAAAAGAAACAAGAATCACCGGCAACAGCGCCAATTTGATCTGCTGTCGCACGCGGATCAAAATGAGTAGTTTTTCAAAAATGTAGTTTAACGACAAATTGACTCAAATATCGTTCTCAAGGATTCTTGTTTAATTAGTCTACCGATAGAACAAAAGGGGGGGGTGGTTGGTTTAGATTCGAAAAAGTGATTTTTAAAAGTGATTATAAAATAAGCTGACACGAACCAACCTACTGCATCATCTTCCGACTTATCATTGATTCTTATAAAATTCCAAATCCCTAACGGGTCTGCTCCTATTCTATTACAATTACCATTAACAAGCGTAAAGGAAATTATGCGAGTAATATTCCTAAATTCCGAATTAAGCAAACGGATCAAAAACTATTGCGAATTAAGCAGACGCAACTTGATCGTTCGTGATAAAATAAAAGATATGTTAACACGAATTTGATTCGGGATCATCATTCATCAATCGAGTTTAAGGATTCTATCCTATAGCAACAATTAGATTAAGTAAATAATTGGAATTATAAGAAGAATTCAAAGGAAACAAATTGGAATTAATAAAAACCTCAAAGCGGATTCTAAATTACAGCAGGTTGATTCAAAAGAGATTAGTTCTCCATAGTCATCTTGCTAGCTCTCAAAAAATCGTACATGAACAGAAAAAACGTAACCCTGTTTTTGGCTGCCTAACCTAGGTAAAAACATCCAAACCCGTTTCACAACTCAACCGGGTCAAATGTACGACTCGGGCCCAATACAACTAACCCAAACAAAATATAAAAATAATGTAGCAGCTTCAACGAAATTTCTGGCCCTGCTACAATCTGATTCAGCTCTCAACTTCTGAACAAAAGTTGTATATCTTTTTCTTAGCTTTCCATCGACTGGTAGCATGTCTCAATCCAATACTCCTAGCTCAAGATATGATTTTTCTCGCGAAAGCTGCTAATGCTGAAAATTAAATAAGTGCAAAAATAACATAAATTATGAAAACACATTAAAACATAAAAATAATCAAAGCAAACCGAAGAAATGCTTAAGTACAAACATGGAAGAACGTGCATCCAAAATGCACTGATCAAGTAGTGTTAACTATTTTGGACTTTTATAGTTTTGAGTTTTGACTTAAGGAGTAAGTTAACCTAAATCTATAAATAGATGGAGTAACCCTTATTCTTGTAATGTTGTATTCATAACAGTGTATTCACAGAATTTTACAGTTGCAAAGTGAATAAAGAAGTTTTCCACATGTTATAGGCAGAGAGAAACTCTACAAAAAATATTCTTCTTCTCCAACATTCTTTCTTTTCTTTCTCAACTGTTCTTCTCTTTTTCATTGTTATTGTGTGGATGATAACAATCTTGTTCATCAAGATTGATAGAAATTCTCCATAGGTTGTGGTGGATTTCCAACATCTAGTATCAAGAGTTCTGGTTTAAGCGATTCGTGGGAAGAAAATCACGATGATAATGAATCATCCAAACGGGCATTTTCCAGCAAATCTTATGATTCTCAAGAACAACAATTATAAGAATTGGTGCAAGCAGATAAAGGTTGTGTTATGTTATCAAGATCTTTTGGATCTTGTGAAGGAAGAAGTAACAACGTTTGGAGAAAATGCGACGGATCAAGAAAGGGCTGCACATAAAGAATTGAAGAAGAAATATTATAAAGCTCTCTTTATAATCCATCAATATGTTGATTCATATTACTTTGAAAAGGTTAATGATGTAGAGTCAGTGAAAGAAGCTTGGGAAATTCTGGAGAAGTCATTTGGAGGCGGGGAGAAGGTGAAAGAGGTGAGGTTACAAACTCACAAAAGGACGTATGAATTGCTTCAAATGGAAGACAATGAAAGCATAATTGATGTCTTCAATAAGGTTACGAAACTGGTGAATCAAATCAAGGTGTGTGGAGAAGTGTTGACATCAAGATCTGTTGTTGAAAAGATCTTGAGGTCGTTGGCTCTAAAGTTAGACAACCTGGTAGTAGCCATAGAAGAGTCGAAGGATTTGTCAAAAATGACAAAGGAAGAGCTTCAAGGACGCTTGAATATCATGAACAAAGAATGACTGAAAGAGCTGCAGGAAAGTTGAAGAGTGATATGGCTTTGCAGGCGCAATCAGCAAAAGAAAGGAAAGACAAAGGAAGCTGTAATTGCAACAAAGGCAGAGGAGCCTACAACAATTTAACTGGTAGAAATCAACAAGAAGGAAACTGGTCGAATTAGAGAAAAACCTGGAATCAAGGCCACCAAAAAAATGGTGTTGTAAGTAGAGGAAGAGGTGGTGGTCAAAAGGCAGATAAGAGTCACATTCAGTGTTATAATTGTCAGAAGCATAGTCATTATTCTAGTGATTGTCCAAAAAAGTATAAGAATCAACAAACTTATGCAAACCTAGCGAAACATGAAAAGAAGAGATGTTGTTGATGGTTACAACAAGAGATGAAGAGAGATTCAAGGATCAGTGGTACTTGGACTCAAGATGCTCATCACACATGTCTGGAGGAAAAGATTGGTTTGTCAACACAAAGCCCTTAATGAAGAACATGGTGAAATTTGCAAATGACAACACTCTAGCAGCTGAAGGTGTTGGTGATGTTTTGATTATGAGGAAAGATGACAAGAGGTTAGTAATTTCAAATGTGTTGTACATACCAGACATGAAGAGAAATTTGCTCAGCATAAGGCAGTTAGTCGAAAAGAACTACAAGGTGTCGATCGAAGACAAGATGATGAGAGTTCTCGACTCAAATGGAAGGTTGATCTTGAAGGCTCCAATGTCTCAGAATAGAACCTTCAAGATTGAGCTTAATGTGATGGAGCATAAGTGCCTTGCAATAGCAGCCAGCAGAGATGAATGGATATGGCATTATTAACTTGGTCATCTCAATTTCAAAGACATCAGAGATTTGAAAAGAAGAAATATGGTTTTAAGATTACCAGAAATCGATATTCCAAACGAAGTGTGTGAAGAATATGTGCAGGCGAAGCAACACAAGAACAACTTCAGTAAGGATACAAGAAACATGTTGAAGGCAATTCTTGAAGTCATATACTCTGATGTATGTGGTCCTATCTAGGTGGATTAGATTGGAGGTAACAAATACTTTGTTACATTCATAGATGATTTCAGTCAAAAATTATGGACTTACCTGATCAAGAAGAAAAGTGAAGTGATCGAGGTATTTGCCAAGTTTAAATCTATGGTGGAAAGACAAAGCGGTCGAAAGATCAAGATTCTAAGGATTGATGGTGGTGGAGAATATCTGTCGAAAGACTTCGATGTATTATGTGTGAAAGAAGGGATTGCGCATGAGGTGGTGTCATCCTACACTCCACAACAGAATGGAGTCGTAGAAAGGAAGAATAGAACCATCATGAATATGGTTAGAAGTATGTTGAAAGGCAAGCATCTACCCAAATAATTATGGGGAGAAGTTGTGTCGACTGTAACATATATCCTGAGCAGATGTTCGTCGAAAAAGCTAGAAGGAATCACGCCAGAAGAATCTTGGTCTGGTGTCAAGCCTAGCTTGAGTCATCTGAAGGTGTTTAGATCTATAGCATATAGACATGTGCCAGATCAGTTGAGAAGAAAACTTGATGACAAGCCGAGTCAGATGATCCTGATAGGATATCATTCGACTGAAGGATATAAGTTGTTCTTCCCAGTGAACAAGCAAGTGGTGATCAACAAGGACATGATCCAAGACGAGCTTAAGGAATGAGATTGGACTGAGAATGTTAAGCAGGATTCAGTGAGAATCTTATGTGATGAACCAGCTAGTGAAGTCGAAAGAGAAGTTCGACAAGAAGTCAGAGGTGAAGCATGCCTAAGCAGACCTCAAAGAACAAGACACATGCCTGCAAGGTTGCAAAGAATGTGTGATTACATCAGATGTTGTGGTCAATGAAGAAGGTGAGATGGTACATTATGCTTTCTACGCATAAGTGGAACCAGTAAATTCATTTGAGGCATTGAAAGATTTGAAGTGGGTGAAAATAATGAACGAAGAACTTAAGTCAATCGAAGTTAACAACACTTGGTCACTTGTCGAATTGCCCTAAGACAAGAAGGCAATCGATGTGAAGTGGGTATACAAGGTGAATTTGAACCCTAAAGGAGAAGTGAATCGACACAAGGCGAGACTTGTGGCGAAAGGATTTCTTCAGAAAGAAGGAATCGACTTCGACGAAGTTTTTGCACCTGTTGCTAGGATCGAAACAATCAGGTTGGTTGTTGGTCTAGCAAACATGAAAAACTGACAGATGTGTCAGATGGATGTGAAATGTGCATTCCTGAATGACCCCTTAGAAGAAGAAGTTTATGTTGCACAACCAGCTAGGTTTGTGAAACAAGGCGAAGAAAGAAAGGGTACAAGCTGCATAAAGCCTTGTACGGACTTAAACAAGCTCTAAGAGCTTGGAACAAGAAGATAAATGGCTTTCTAAGGGAGAAGGAATTTATGAAGTGAAAAATTGAACATGGAGTATATGTAAGAAGAAGCAAGAGTGAATTGCTTATACTATGTATCTATGTTGACGACTTGTTGATAACAAGTAGCTGTAAGAAGGAGATCGAAGACTTCAAAGGTGATCTCAATAAGGAATTCAAAATGTCAGATCTGGGTGACATCTCATACTTTCTTGGCATTGAATTCTACAAGAGTGGTAGAGGTTTGATGATGCATCAAAGAAGGTATGCAGGCGAAATACTCAAGAGATTTGAGATGCAAGATTGCAACCTAACTTCGACCCCAACTGAGCCCAGATTACAACTCTTGAAAGATTCAGATGAAGATGATGTCGACCCAACCCAATATAGAAGACTTATTGAGTCACTTCAATACCTTTGTCGCACAAGGCTTGACTTAGCATACAATGTAGGTATGGTGAGTAGATTCATGCAGAAACCAAAGGTATCACATCTAGCAGCGATGAAGAGGATACTAAGGTATCTGAAAGGAACTCTCGAATATGACATTTTGTTTCTTGCAGCTGATGAAGGAAAATAATTCAAATTAGTGGGATACACCGACTCAAGTTGGTGTAGTGATGCTGAGGATCGAAAATCCACAGTTGTCTATATGTTTATGCTAGGTGGTACACCAGTTGTTTGGAGTTCGAGAAAGGAGCCAGTAGTGGCATTATCATCGTGTGAATCAGAATACATAGCTGCCTACCTTTGTGCATGTCAAGCAATGTGGATGGTGAATCTGGTCGAAGAGATAACAACGAAGAGTCATGGAGCAATAACCATGAAGATCAACAACATGTCAACTATCAATCTGACAAAGAATCCGATAGCACATGGTCGAAGCAAGCACATCGAAATGAGGTTCCATTATCTTCACAAGCAGGTAGCAGATGGGAATATGAATGTGGAACACTGCAAAACTGAGAATCGAGTTACATACATCATGGCAAAGGGAGTGCAGGTTGAAGTGCTCAGAAAAACTAAGAGTTATGATGAATGTAGATATCTTAGACACAATGAATTAGGTGGTGTATTGAATTGCAATTCCTTGTGTCGAAACAAGTTGCTTGACAGAAGCAATGAAGTTTCGAATCACCTAATGTGTCGAGTTGTACTAGTGTGTCGAAGTGTCGAAGCATGTTGTTTCACACAAGATTTCGACTTAGGCCTATTTTTAGTATTGTTAACTATTTTTAGCTTTTATAGTTTTGGGTTTTGACTTAGGGAGTAAATTAACCTAAATCTATAAATAGAGGGAGTAACCATTATTCTTCTAATGTTGTATTCATAACATTATATTAACAGAATTTTGCAGTTGCAAAGTGAATAAAGAAGTTTTCCACAGGTTGTGGACAAAGAGAAACTCCGCAGAAAATATTATTCTTCTCCATAGTTCTTTCTTTTCTTTCTCAATTGTTCTTCTCTTTTTCATTGTTATTGCGTGGGTGAGAACAATCTTGTTCATCAAGATTGATAAAAATTCTCCCTAGGTTGTGGTGAATTTCCAACAATATATATATATATATATATATATATATATATATATATATATATATATATATATATATATATATATATATATATATATATATATATATATAATGAGAATGATAAAAATAATTATTAGTCTTTATATTAAAAATAAATGGTTGAGATTAAAAATTTCATTTAAGGAACATGTATGCCTCTTTCTTATGTATAATAATTGATGAAAGAGACACACATGTTTCTTAAATAAACTTTTTAATTTCAACCATTTATTTTTAATCTAAAGAATAATAATTATTTTTATTATTCTTATATAAAAATAACATTCTCATTATATATATATATATATATATATATATATATATATATATATATATATATATATATATATATATATATATATATATATATATATATATATATATATATATATATATATATATCAAGACGTTACTAAAATGTATAAGTAATCTCTTAGGTGATGAGATTGATTTGTTAAATAAATGCAAATGAATATATACTAACTATAAAAGATATTTACATATTTTATTGTACTTCTATAGCTCAAATTGGAGGTTATCAAATGATGAGACTAAATTGAAAATTTTCAAAGAGTTATCTTGGAAGATCCTCGATGAAGATATTGTATTTGGTATTGTGAAGGGTCATTTAACACATGAATTTGACCACAAAAATAACCTTTTTCATAAATAAAGTGAATATCCATCTTAATGTGCTTATTATGTTGATGTTCGACAAGATTGTCGAAGATATACACGACACTTAAGTTATCACAATAGACTAGCATGGCCTTTGAGACATGGAAATGTAGTTCCATAAGAAGATTCATAAGCCAACATGACTCAAGTACTATATTAGCAACTCCATGATATTCAATTTCAGCACTGGAGCAAGACAATATAGGTTGTCAATTGGCTTACTATGAAATGAAGTTGTCCCTAAGATATACTCAATACCCAAATGTGAACCTTCTGATGTCTAGACATCCCACCTCCGGTCTGCATCAGTATATGTGATGATCTTATTGATAGAGGAATAATATAGATGTAGACCGAAATTAAGAATTCCTTGAATATATCGAATAACGTGCTTCAAGGCAAACATATGATTTTTTTTTATCATGCATGAACTAACACATTTTTTTCATGTCATAAATGATATCGAGACATATAAAAGTCAAGTATCGAAATGCTCTAGCAAGACTATGATATTTGATGGGATCATGATATGGATTTCCAGAAGATCCATGTGGTTTGCCTTAGGTGTTTACCGTTCTAGCAGATGGTTTGTAAGAAGACATACTTGCATGCTCAATAATTTCCCCCACATATTTCTTTTGTGATATAAAAGACATATTAGGTGTCTAGTAACAAAAGTACTGAGAAAAAAATTAAGAGGGCCTAAATCCTTCATAGAAAATTTTGAGTCAAGTTTAGTCCAGATGGATTGGCAAAGGGAATCTAAGGAGGCAACCAGAATGATGTCATCTATATATAGAATGATATAAGCTATATAATTACCTTGGTGGTAGATGAATAAGGAATAATCAAAGATATTGTGATAGAAAACCAAGGTAGCAACATAGTTAGCAAACAAATGATACCAAGCATGAGGTGCTTGTTTAAGTCTATAGAGTGACTTGCTTAACAAGCCCATATAATCAGGATGTTGAGGATTGTAGAAACCCGGTGGTTGATGCATGTAGGCAGTTCATTAAGATTACCATGCAAAAATGTGTTATTGACATCTAATTGATGAAGACGCCTTGATTTTGATAAAGAGACATTAAGTACCATTTGAATAATAACTAGTTTGACTACGGGACTGAGTTTCACCATAATCGATACCATTTTGTCAACCAACACCATCACCTATAAGTTGAGATTTATACCTTCAAAGGATCCATCAGATTTCTTTTTATGCCTGAAAATCCAAAAGCTTCAAATGATATTAGCATTAGGCGAACAAGACAATAAGTCTCACGTCTTATTTTCAATAAGAGGATCATAATCTTATTTCATAGCCATTTTCCACTTATGATCATGTACTCTATGAATGGGATTGGTTGGCAATAGAGAAATAGAGTTTCAAGATGAGGTGTGGAGATTAAAAAGTTTTTTAGGCATACAAATTCCATGTTTTGCTTGGAGTGGTCATTTGAGGTGAAGAAGGTGGACGATGCTATAAAATAATCGGGTATGCAGTTTGTGGTGAAGCCAAATATAAAGATAGGGTGGAATTTTTTTTATGTGATGAAATTTATTAGGAGCTAGGGGCGTAGTAATGGGATTTAAGGATGAATGAGTTATGACCGACAGGGTAGCATTTTGAGGAGTGGAAGGTTGGTTTGTTGTAGTAGTGTTTTGGTTGAGAATATTTTGGATCAAAGTTAAGAAAGGGTGTGTCACTTGTATACAAAATTTCATAATTAGATATTGGAGGAACATTTAAGCTAGAAAATGAAAACACATTTACGTCAAAGGTGACATGCCTAGAAATAATTATTTTACGACTCAAAAACTCATAATATTTTTAACCTCTTTAATTTGAAGGATAACTCAAAAATACACATGGTGTTGAGTGATACTATAATTTATTTCTAGAGATAGATGGAATGAGAGTGTAACAAATACAACCAAAGATTTTAAGATGAAAGTATGACATGTCTTTTTGGTAGAGAATTTTAGTGGGATTTGTAGGGAAAGATTTGTGTGGGAATGATGTTGAGGAGGTAAGTGGCCATTTGTAGTGCGTGATACCAAAAATGAGGTGGGGGAGAGACATGAGGTAGAAGGGTGTGAATGATATTATTGATGGTGAAAATTTTTCTTTCTACTTTCTGTTTTGAGGAAAGGTGTGTGGACAAGAAAATCAAATTTTCATTCCATTTAGTTCACAAAATTTATTAAATGTGCATTGTCATACTTTTGTCCATTATCACATTAAAACAATTTATTTATCTTTCAAATTGTGTTTTGACATGAGTATGAAACTGAAGAAAAATGGAATGCACTTGAGATTTATTTGAAATTGGAAAAGTACATTAAAATTTTGTGAAATAAAAAAAAAATAAAGCAAAATCAGTATGTCCACCTGAACTTATAATAGGTGACATCCAAATATAACTATAGACAATATTAAAAGGGGAAAAAATGTATATGAAGAAGATTCATAAAAAAGTATTTTGATTTGTTATACAAGAGGACGAAAATGACAAAATATTCTTTCAAAACTTATTAAAGAAAATGAAATTGTTCGGGTGAATATAACTTAAAACCAGAATGCCTGAATGTTCTAAGTGATTGTGCCATAATTATTTGGACAAAGCAAAAACGGTGGATGGTGAGGAGTTGGTAATGGTTGATCTTGTGGTAATTATATAGCGGTCACCTGAGTCATCTCATCTTATTAAAAGAATCTTTGTCTAAAATTTCCTTTACAATAAAATAAAAGGATCAAATTCAATAGGAATAACATTATCAATGGTAAGGTTCCTTATAGAAACGAGATTTTAAATTAACTTTGGTGCATGTAGGAAATATTTTAGGGTTAGTTAATGACGAGCATTAGGTCCTAACGCATTTCCACATTCAATAACTAGAATATTATGAAAAATACCAACAATAATATTATTGTTCGTATTGTAATAAGATGTGAGATTACCTTTATTTATAGAGTCATGTGAGAAGTGGCTCCAACATTGATCATTAGGAGGAGCCATAGATAGAGTATGAAGTGTATCTTGAATATTTGTTGATTAATGTGATGATTAGGCGCCAGTTGTTGTTGTGGCTTCCATATAAGCATGATGAAGCTTATACCTAAGAATTTATGGTTGGCGATGAGAAAAAGACTGATTTTTTCGATTTGGTGTTATTGGGTATGCACACGGTGGCATGGCCCAAGGTGAGGCAGACCATGGCAGAAAAGCCCATTTGTGTTATTGTGACAATAATGGTGTCCATTATTGATGTTGTAATTGGCCGCCTCGACCCCTACAACAACCACCATAAATATTGCCTCTAGCACAATTGGAGGATGCATTATTATGCCCTCCACGACTGTTGTTACCATTTATGATGTTATAATTTTGATGATGAGAATAATTTCCAACAAAATTATCATCATGAGATGTGAAAAACAAATAATTGTCTATGATGGTTGTTGCCTTTTTCGACTTTGTTGTTTCCTCTAAAATGATCATTGTGCGGGATTTGTAAATAGGCATAAGTGTATCTTCATCTAAAATTTATGACCCGATGATAGCTTAAGCATCAATTAATCTATAAATAAGTTGGAGTACCAATTGCTTATTTGATATAGGAGCACCAACATTGGATAGTTGATTAAAGAGAGGTTTGAGATGTTGACAATATGATGAAACATTAGGAAATCGCTCTATTTGTATTTGTGAAAATTCTTGTTCCAAATATAATGCCATTGAATTCTTGTTGTAAAACAATTTAAACATTTTTTCCAAGTAAGTTCATTCATTGAATCACTTTCAATGATTGTGTTCAGCAAATCATCAAATATAGTCACATAGATTCATTGTAGGACAAATGCATCAATATACCACCAAAGTTTATGCCCAATTTCTTTGAGAGAGAGATACTAATCGTATTATCCATAGAGAAAGGGAAGATACGTTTAATGACTTGGTAGACTCTGACATGGATCTTAAAGAGTTATGATCTTGCATTATATTGACTTTCTCCCATATCTAGTCTAGCTTTGATGAAAATGGTCATATTAGGGGTAATAAAGGCATGATAAGTGACGTGAGTATGAGTTTCAGTAGGGATCTGAGACGATTTTGATTGTGAGGAAGTGGTTGGAAAGGGAGGATGAACTTCAATCATGTGGCAGAAGAAAGGCAATCTCAACTAGCGGCTAGGAGAAATGAGAGAAAGAGATTGTCGGCATCAAATGAAAATGATTAATGTTAAAATCACACCAGACTCTAATATCATGTAAGTTAATATTTACCTTGTATATTTCATTATATATATATATATATATATATATATATATATATATATATATATATATATATATATATATATATATATATATATATATATATATATATATATATATATATATATATATATATATATATATAAAAGATGTTACTAAATTGTAATCGTAATCTCTCAATTAATTTACAAAAATATACAAATAAATATATACAAAATATGAAAGATATAATATTGTATGATACCTTTTAAGATAATGTTACTTTCTTAATAAATTCTTAGTATTATTAACTACAGTCTATTTCATTGATATAATAAGTTAAAAATTTGTAACATTAAATATCATTTTACAATTAGTATTTAGCAATATATATTTTCTTTTTATTTAAATTATTTTGTAAAATATTACTTAATAAAATTTTAATATTAACATTAAATACTAAAAATATTGTTTAAAATAAATTATTTAATAAATTATTAAATTATAATTATATTTAATTACTTAATTAAATTTTAATATTACTCATCAAGATATATAAATACAATAGTAATAAAAATGTGCACATCAACACATTAGAAATACGATATCCGAATAATCACTTTTCAAAAATATATAATTGTTTGTGTACATTGACACTAATTGCTAACAATTTTCTCTATCAAAATATGAGAGTATGCATAAAAAGTTTAGACAGTTGACTATTGCTTATAAAAGTAAGGCAAAATTAAAGCATATGTGATTTAAATTATTTTTTTTAATAGCTTAGTTCTTTAAGTTATTTTTGTAATAACTTTGTTTTTAAGTTATCAAATGTGTGCACCGTTACCTTTTATTAAAAAAATTATTTAAAAAATAAACATGTGGCATTAATATGAGTGATGTGTCAGTAACGGTGCTGACATGAATTTTTCTTTTCTACATTTAAATAATTACTCAAAAACCATTTCGCCTTTGTTTAACCTCGAGATTTCTTGTTATTTTTCAAGCCCTTTTTTAATTCTTGGACCTACCATAAGTATACACATCTCTTTCTTAGCAAACAATCAGTTGAATAGCTTCGTGAAAGACAATCTCATTTTTAAGTATTTTGAATCCACATAAACATCACCATCACAATCAACTCTAAGTACTTGGATCTCATTTCAATCGCATCAAATCAAATTCAAACCAAAAAGAAAATTTAAAAGAAGAATAGATATCGAAGAAAGAGATAAGGACTTGCTTTAAATTGTAATTCTTTGAAATCGAATATCGTCAGAAAACACTATTATTGATGCAGATTACAGATGTCTTGTTGGAGTTATATTGTTCAACCATTCTGATGTTGATTTTGAAGTGAAAGTTGGTGATAGAGTTGCTCAATTTATTATTGAGAAGATTATTACTCCTAAGGTTTCTGAGGTTCATGATTTGATTTCTAGTATTAGAGGTGAAGGTGGTTTTGGATCTACTGTGGTTTGCGTATGAGTGAAGATGTTGAAATATTATATCAATATTCCAATATAAGGAGATGAATTCGAAAAAGTTCCTTAAGTTAAGTCTCACATTGTGTGTTAGATGGAAAAAACTCCTTGGTCTCACATTGCTTAGGTGAGATATCTAAACTATCTCACTTCATTATATAAGAAAATTCCTTATTTCATTCCAAGACACACCAAAAACTCCTTTTGTTGAATTTTTCCTTCTTCACTCTCATAACTCTGCGTTTTTTGAATTGTCGAAACGCAAACTTCTCTCCCTTTCTTTCTATTCGTTGAATGTTTTGAGTACTTTCTTGAATTCTCTTTAGATAATTATGTTAATTTCTCCTCGTTTGAGTTGAGAAATTATCAAGTATAAATTTTGGATTCTCTTTAGAGAGTTATTCGATTTTTTATTTATTTGAGAAATCATTTTGAGTGGGCAAATGACCATTATTGAATTCTCTTTAAAGAGTTATTGAAATTTCTCTTGGTTTGGGAAATCATTACGATTGGATGTTATACCAGATACTACGGTATTTATATCATATTTGAATGGTCTTTGTACCATCAAAGAGTGTATTTCTAGACCGACTATATACCGTGCAAGTAGTATATATACATATATATATATATATATATATATATATATATATATATATATATATATATATATATATATATATATATATATATATATATATATATATATATATATATATATATTCTTTTATTGTGGTTATAGTACGCGAGTATGGTGATTCGGGGGAAGTGTCGGTTTCCCTCACTGCCCATGAGAGAAGAAAACTCTAGGATGAATCCATGAAAGAGTGAGGGTCATCTAAAGCAAGTGGAGTTTGATCAGATCATTAGGGAAGTTTATGGTGACATTTCTTTACCTCATATGCCTAAGATTCTTCGTCATCAGGTTTCGTGGATATTTTGATGGAGATGGCAGGGTCTTGGATTGAAAAAGAAGTTCTAAGTTATGACAACAATGTCATCGACGAAAAATGACATCTTAAAACTCTGCACCAATAAAAAAAATTCCTTTTCCAGGAATGAGGAGGACGTCGTGATGGAACCTTATGTGGTTGGTGAGACATTTTGCATTACTCGACCAAAGGGAATTTCAGACGAGTATTTTTACTTTTACTCAGGGGTAATCGAGGATTTTAAGAATTATATTCCTTTTACTGAATTTGAATCTGATCTCCTCAAAACTCTAAATATTTCCCCTTCTCAATTATGCCCAAATGGCTAAGGTTTTATTAAAGGTTTTAAACTTGTTTGAGAGATGGTGAGTATAACCCCTACTTTAGGTTTGTTCTTTTCTTTCTTTGAGATGAAAGGGGCAGACAAAGGAGGTTGGGTTTCCCATAATGGAATCCTGGGGGAAAGTTTCCTTCAGGCTTATACTATCAACTATAAAAGTTTCAAGGATAAATTCCTTCGGGTAAAGAATGGAGAAAGGTGCCCCCATGTCATGTATGCAGTGGACGAGAACTATCGTTTCCCAATTTACTGGAAGGATAACCCACTGTCGGTGTCCGGTTTTGATTATGAAAAGCTAAATACTTTGGAAACCTGAGCTGTAGCCGTTCTAGATGCCTTTCGAGTAGTAAAAGTCAAGGACTTACTACACATGGCCGATGACCCGGAACAAATTTCTAAATATTTGGGTAATGCTTATAAACGCCTCTTATTATCCTCTAGCGACCTTATTATTTTATTTTTATGAACTTTATTTTGTTCATTTCTTTTCATCTAATATGACGAGCCTTAATCTAACAGAATATAAGAAGTTAATGGTTGAAGCGAGGGTAAGGTGTGGGTAAAAACCTTCCTCTAAGAGAGACTTGTCCGGTATCCAGACCCGGGCTCTTAAAAGGAAGATAACAGATGCTAGGAACGCATCCCCAATTATTTTGGATCCACATACTACCTCTTTTCCTCCTTATAGAGGATCAAATTTGAGTTCTCCAAAAAGGAGGAAAACTCTGACGAGTGACCATGTCAGGCCTTCCGATCCGACAGTCACTACCTTGATGCAGGATTTCGAGAGTAGGCCATAAATCTAATTTGTCAACTGTATTCAAGTTCTGGTCCAAAAACTTCGATGGTCTGAAGTTTCTTTATGATCATATGAATTTGACAGAGGATGTCGAAAAAGTGAAAACTATAGTTACTCAATAGCTAACCCAAAACATTAAGGCATACCTGATGAGGTATGTTGTTATGACCTGGGGACTGTTTGAAGTCAATGATGCTTATGAGGAAAATGAAATATGTCTTACAAGGACATTGTCATACCCTCAAATTTACCCTACCTCCACATCACCCTCCATAACCCTAATTCATGAGCATACATCCCACACATATTGCCTCATAATCATTTGTACCTAATGATACACAATGTTCCACAAACCAAAGGCATGAGGTTCATCTATGAAACCTCAAGAACCACTGATCATGTTGAGGTGTGCCCAAGCCACCTCAACCCTATCTTCATCCTCAAGCATCCAACAAGCTTTAAGGATCATTAAAGTCACCTCACTCACTCTCCAAACTCGAATTGGATGATGAGTGCCCATTGAAGACATGTGAAGATTCATCTGGTCACCCAAGGACTTCAGCCCTAGCTTATGACCTCCATTGGCTTGTATAAGTCATGGTTCACCTTGATCCTTGACCATGCCATTTAGGATCCCTAAAATACAAAGTTTTTTCATACCCCAATCCTTTGAATCATCTCAATACATCCCTTACATCACCAAACCCTAATTTGTATAACCATGGTTCTTGATAAAACTTGTGATTCAAGAAACCCTAGTTTGTGCATCCTTTGATCCTTGGCCTTGCTTCATTTGATCATCCTATCATACCACCATTCATTTACCAACAATTCAAGTCAATTTAAACCATAATTCACCAATCAAACACCCATTTCATTCATGTTACAAGTCATTGGTTTAGTCATGGTTTTGGAACTTTCAATGCATTGGATTCACCTATGAACATGATCTAGGACGTGGCAAGGAACATTGCCATTTCCAAACCACAACTCCTTTTGAATTGCTTCCTTTTGCATTTGATCAAGGACGTGGCAAGGAACATTTGGCACAAATTTCATGCAAAATTCACAAGTTAGTTTCATTTGGCCTTAGTTCAAAAATTGGAAATTATCATAATGCATAGGCCAGACCACAACCAGTCGGAATTTGCAAATTGATTCACCAAGGTTCCAATCCATCCCAATCTGATCCCTTTTGACTTGTAACCTATTATTCAACATACCAAGGCCCAAATGGAAGTCAACTTTGGTGTGGAAAACTCACAAATCATGAAACCCGATGCCATGTGCAAAGTTCAAATTTTCCCCGAATTGTCTAAAATCCAAATGCATAGTAGGCCACTCCAAATGCCCTTGGTTGTTTTTGTTTGGTGCTAAGAACTAAAACCAACTGATTGGTGAAGAAAACTAGGTCAGAACATCCCATTTCATGTTCCCCAAATTCCATTTACAAGCATGCTTCATACCACATGTGTTTTCTGAGTAAACCATCTCTTTTGTGCCTCCAAACCACTCCATCACCTTCCCTATAAATAGGGGAAAGTGTTCCACTTCAAAACCAAGCTTGAATAGCCAGAATCACCTTTCTGCAAAATCAAATTTCATCTTCAAAAACAAAGATTCATTTTCTGAGTTTCAAAACTTTTCAACTCAAACCAACCACCCAGAATCCTTCCATAAGCATCACTAAAGCTTTTCCAAACACTAACTCACCTTCCAACACCTCACCTGAGTTACACCAACTTATCGGAGTTCACTTTTAAAACGGATTCTGATCAGGTAGTTATACTCACACCCTTCACTCAAATAGTTACAAATCAACTCGAAATCATCCACTGAACATTAACCCTATGATTTGAGTGTTGATTATCCAATATCAGTCATTTAATTTTTGTTCTAGGTCATGTTTGTTCTTATGAATTTCTGGAAAGTACTTCACACTAAAAGCCAATCAATGGCTCATGAGTGTAGAGGTTAGAAAGTTGATGACTTTAAGTGTTGATTCCATATTTGAATCCACTATAAAACTTGTGTTTTTGAGATTTGATTTTGGGGAGTCTCAAGGAAGAAGACGAAGCCTGCACGTGTTTTTTAAATTTGAAACTATCCATTGCCATGTCCTGATTGGCCAGCTTGCGCGCGTGTTTCATTTTATGATTTGTTTTATTATTTTATTTTGTTGAGGCACTTCTGATCACCACAAGGCGCTTGTCCAGGTGGATATGGGTTGTCCCCATGACCTCAGGGTCAGGGATTCAACCCCCAACGCGCTCCTTTGTCCCATTTTATTTCCTTTTTCCTTTCTTTTATTATTTTTTACCCCATTTATTTCCTTTTTCATTTTATTTTTTTACCACTTATTTTTACTCTACTGGAAATATTTCCAACACAAACCCTAATTTTTTTTCCTCTTTTATTTTATTATGCTTTATTTCATTTTATTTGAGCATTTTTTGATAGACTTATGAGGTTTTGAACATATGTAGCTAATGAAGTCTATTAAGTCATGATTATGGTTTGATTAGGGATGTTTGAACCTTCTATGCTTTAAATCTATCAATGAATGATCAATGGATCATTCATGATACTTTGAGACGGAGATAGGTTACCTCCATATCAACCAAACTTGGATCATTTGACATATAGAGAAGCTTTGTTTGTATAATACAAAATTATGGTTTCATTTGATTTGTTATGTTTCTATTGTTATACTAACCTTCTAACCATTATACTAACTTATTTATATTATACATTGATGATTGTATAACTTGATTAACCTAGTTATTAACCAGCTCATTAATCTTTAACCCTAGAGTGATAAAGTCTTCCTTTTGTCAAACTATTTATAAATGGACTTGGGGTTTGCATAACTTTAAGTGTTACAAACCTATTGTAAGTTGATCATTGATCATCTTCAATACTTCGCATCATGATAAGTTATCCCCTAATGCGTCATATTTTGAATCTTTTGACCTAAGGATAGATAATCCTCAAGTGTTGGACTTGTACATACTACTAACCATACTTCATTTTACTAACTTTGATTACCACTAACCATTGTTATTGTGACTTTATCATTGTTACTTTGTTATTTACTTTTATGTTGTTACATTGTAATTTACATTCAAGTACTCATCATCATCATTGTATAAACTCATCATGCGTGTTTATTATTGTTCTTTACCTTATTATCATCATATATTAAAAACAACAAAAACATGATAAAATGATAAGACAAAAAAAGATTTATCCCACTTGTAATCAACTTGGACTTAGAGGATCTCATCTTAGGACCTTTGCTTGGAGGACCTTTCCATACTCTATGATACTTATTTTTTAACTTTGGATTTCATCTGTAACTTACATATCGGTTATAAGAATGGAATCATGACCCTACCCTAGGGAGACATGTTTGTAAGACCATTATCCTTTGTTAGATTATGTCACTTTTACACACACAAGGCTTTCTCTTGGGCTACCTTACAATAAGACCATTTACTTTCTTGTTTTGTTACTTTGTATATCCATTACATTACCCAGTTTCATAATCGAATAAACAAAACCTTGATTCAACGTCAAATGACATTTTCATAATCAAATTCAAAATACATAAAATTACGATTAGTATTGTGCGCCACGCGCCTTAAGTGGTGGAGAATGAGTAAGAATTGAGCTTTCCTACCCTTACACTGATTATTTTGGACGCAAGACGCTTGGCTTGTTGTCTAGAATTTTTACCTCCGCCCATAGACTTTAGTACAATATAATCATAAACACTTTTTTTCATAAACCCTTATTCAAGGTTAAAACAATTAACCCATCAAACCTCTTTTTTTTGCCTTAGGAAACCATTTCGAAAACCCTTTTCTCAAAGGTAAAAACAACCAACCCACAAACATTTTCTACTCCAAACTACGAAGCTCTGATTCCTCATCATCCGATGAGTGATACGTAGGCACAAGGGCCACAATCCTTGGTGAGCACAATAATTAAAAACCCTAGAGTCCTATCATTTTATACTCTTTAGAAAATAAACAAGAATAAACAGATAAATACCTACATACGCAGATAACTTAAATGCTTCCCATGGAGTACCATGGACACGAGGGATGTTAATACCTTTCCATTGCGTAATTAACTTCTAAACCCAAACCTCGGTTGTGATACCGATTCTTTATCCATATCCGCACTTCCCCTATGCACCTTTTCCTTTTTAGGGTTTTATCGACTATTTTCCCTCTCCTCTCTGATAGAGGAAATCAAATAAAATTTGGTGGAGACTCTTATGATTTCGCTTTCTTTCGTCTCTCTAATTTAAGGAGGCATTCTTTAGTTTTTTAGTCTCGGTTATCGTTACCTGATTCAAACTCTAGTAACGACAACTAACGAATCTGCTGGGGACACGATTTCCCTAAGCAAGTCTAGCCTAGTTTAGGTTGTTTTTTTTTATGTGGGGATTTATCCATTTATTTATTTATTCTGTGTATATATTGCTTTTTGCTACTAACCTACGTATATATTTCTTTGTTGGTCTGAAACTTTGGCTCTGTGACGAAGAAAATGGTTACAATAATGATTATTATTAAAACCTTGTGTGAAAGAATCTCCATCTGAGTCTGAGAGCTTACTTGAGATAGGAGAGGTTGAGTAATATTGATCCCCAGGGAGCTTTCCCCGTGAAGGGTCGTATGAGAATCTCACTTAATGGTAGACTCTTTTAGAGGTATTGATGATCGTTGACGTTTCAATGCAAGCATCCTTATTTTCATTAGAGTTTGTGACCCTAAGACCCCTTTTGTAAAACATCTAGCCTTGGCTGGCCTCGACCGATGGTCGCATAGTATAGATCACCGAGGAGCTTTCCTCGCGAGGGTCGATACGAAGATCTCACATATAGTAGATTTCCTTGACGGAGTTGTCGCCTGGCAAGTAAATTGACATAAGCGGCGGACAGTCAAGGGAGTCCATGACTCTAAGGGTAATGTCTTACACCCAATTTCTCAAAATCTCTAGATCATGCAAAGTGAAACCCTAGTTTGAAAAGCAATCATTATTAAACCTCACTCCTTGTCACAGTAATCCCATATTTTGAACCCCGTGCCTAAAGTTCCGTGCAAACTAATAAGAATCATTCATCCATCCATGCATTCATGAACATTAATATATCATTAATCAATAAAGCAAATCTCTCAAGCATTTCGTTTGTTTAAACGCAGAAAGTACAAGACTTTTTGCCAACACAATCATGGATCTTGCATCAAGGAAGAACACTTTCTCATTCAGATACAAGAGTCCATAAACTGACACTTTGAAGGTCCTTTGCTCTAGGGTAACATTCCTCAAGGATAAAAAAAATTCAGAGCTACCTTTGGCAACATCATAGACCTCCTGACAGAAAAGGTTGATTATAGTGCAATCACCACATTAGCTCAGGATTATGAAGTCCCTTTGAGATGTTTCACATTCCCTGATTTTAAATTTCCCCAACTCTGGAAGATATTGATAGGATTCTCAATCGATCGATAAAGGAATATAACCCTTTCCCCAAGTTGGAAGAAGTATTTTGCTTGTCCGAACTCTTCGTCGTCTTGGGTATCAACGGCAATGAACTAGTGGCAAATTGGGGACGTAAAGGTATCGTTAAAGGTCTAACATGGAAATTATTTGAAAACCATGCTTGGAAGATGATTAAGGAAGAAAGGCCAGATTTCTGTAGTGCGACATTAGCACTTTTGATTCATGTAATTGTTATATTCCCTAACATAGACAAGTTCGTGGATCACTTGGCAGTGGAAGTCTTCCTAGCCAATAACCTGGTGTCATTCTTGCTCGTAGAGTTCTATCATACCTTTCATACAAGGCATGAGAAAAAAGGAGGGACCTTTCTCTGTTGCACTCCACTTTTTCACTTATGGATGAGGACCTGTATGCCTCAACGTGGACCCTTTCCTTATAGCAGCATGTCGTGACCCCCAAAAAATTTCATCTCTCTCTACCAGTTCAATCCTTTGGTATAAGAGTGAATGGGAAACCAAGGACGTCATTTCAAGATTTGGAGGGTGTACAAATGTCCCCTTAATATGAATACATCATTTTATCAACTACAACCATGTGTTACTCAAGTGACAGTTGGGTTACGCCATGTTGAGTCCTTTATAGGATAGAGACCTCGTATCTTTCATCGTCAATACTGTGGATTTTCTCAATTCAGCTGTGAAGAGAGTGAGAAGAGCTTGGACAAGCATAATCCGAATTGACCAAGAGTTGGGCAAAAAGAACATCCTAGCCAAGGAACCCTACTTTGTGTGGGTAAAAGAGAGGGATAGGGTTATCAAGATGCCTTTCCTTTTTTACTCTTCATCATTTCCATTGGTGCCCTAACTCGATCCCATATTGTAAGAAGATATGGACAAGCTTACCGATAAGATACGAGAGCTTGAGTTGGAGAACACTCAACTACGAGTCCAACTCGACTATGCCAATGAACGTAACCACACCTTGGAAGACAAGGGTAAGCAAGTATGTGAGGAGTTCACGGTCAGCAAGAAGAGACTAAGAGAAGTAGAAGGCCAAAGAGTTTGGGTTTGTGGTGCTCTACTAGGAGCCAATTCTGACCTAGACGCTCACAACGATAAGTTGGATCAAGCATACCGAACCATCAAGGACCTTGAGAAGACCGTTGGGAGGTCTAATGCAATGAAGAAAGAGGCTATAGAGGATTATGAAGCCCGAATCCTAGAGATTAGGACCATTCTAAAGGAGTGAAAGGATATCTTAGCAAAGGAATATTTAGAAAGGGAGAAATTTCATTGAAGCTTCTTGCGCAAGCAATTCAACCTTGAAAGAGCTTGTGAGAAAATCAAGAATCTGAAGATGGGAATCTACGACCAAGCATACTTGGAATTGCAAAACGATTGCAGATATTAGGAGGAGAGATACCATGGGGAAGAAGCTTTAATAGCTCAAAAGGATGACATCATCCAAAACCTCCAAAACCTCTACAACGAGTGGAGAGACAAGTATGCAAACATGGCAGTCCTAACTAATTATGCCCTCCAAGACTTTCCCGATAAGTTATAAGAGGTTGATTTGATCATGTGTCCTGAGAACACCCCTAAGGAGGTCTACCATTTCATCAAATTATGCAAGAAGACAATGGTGGAACTCATCACCGACATTGAGGCTCTTCACAAGTATCAAGGGGTCACTTTTAGGGTTGAGATTTAGTTTGCTTGTTTGTTTGAACAACTTGTATTTTGTAATTTCCATGTATTTGTATTTGTATTATTCCCTTCAAAGGACGAATGAAGCTTTGTTATGATTCACTACGTGTGCTTTCCTTTATTCTTAATTGCAACCGTAAATTGTTAAATATTTCTTGCAATAAACAACACAATTAACTAAATAGCTTTGCATTAATAAGAAAACATTCATGTATCATTTGCACTTTAAAAAAAAACAACTCATCTTTCACCTTTTCTTGATCGAAAACCAAGACAATAAATTGACTTCCCGACACGATTACAACATCCGCTGCAACCAACAGGTTATAATGGATCAGTTGGAATAAAACCAAGCCACTCTCCGCAAGGAATTATCCCAAGTAAGAGAACAAATGGGACAATTGATGGGAATGATCCAAGTCGTCACTCGTGGCCAAGAGATAATGGCTAAAATGCATGAAGAGATGAATTAATGAGCTCATGCTGCCAATCCATTCCTAATGCCCATCCTCCTATCATGGAAAATCTGATGCCTCCTCATGGAAACATACCAGTCCATATTCTTGTGGGTGCACCCGGCGGTGTCCCTCCCATTGTTCTCAATCCTCTAGTAATTGAAGTGGATGATCAACAAGACGCCTTCTTCAGTCCAAAAGCTGCCTCCATGTATGACGCCTTTGGTCCCCTGGCCAACAAGGTGGAGAAGAAGGTTAATGTCATTGAATAGAGGTTGAAGGCAATGGAAAGCACTGACGCTTTAGGTCTCGACGTCGTAGAGATATGCTCAGTCCCCGATGTGGTTATCCCCACAAAATTCAAAGTCCTTGACTTTGAAAAGTATAAAGGAGCTAATGATCCAAGGACCAATATTCGAGCATACTATCGTAAGATGGTCGCTTATTCTGATGACGACAGACTCCTCATCCATTTATTCTAATATTAATTGAGTGAAGCATCTTTGGATTGGTACATGCAACTAGAAGGTACCCACATTTGGACGTGGAGGGAGAAGGCTGAAGCATTCCTTAAGCATTACCAATACAATACAGATATAGTGCCCAATTGCACGCAGCTGTAAAACTTGACGCAAAAGTCTAAAGAGACATTTAAGAAATACACTCAAAGGTGGAGAGAGCTTGCGGTGAGGGTACAACCTCATTTGCTAGAACGTGAATTGGTGGATATGTTTATGGGTAATCTGCAAGGCCTATACTTGGATAGGATGGTAGGGAGTATATCCTCTGGTTTCTATGACTTGGTCTTGGATAGTGAAAGAATAGATAATATGATCAAAATGGGGAAGATTCAGAACTCCGCAAGCACCTTCGGTATTGTGAAAAAACCATTTGTAGCTTATGGAAAGAAAAGGGAAGGAGAAACAAATGCAACCGCCTTTGTTAGGGTAAGGGAACTGACATACCATGCACCTTACCAAAAAGTGGTCGTCGTAGTGCCAGTTTAACAACAGCAACAACCATTTACAATTCCAATTCATCGGCAACCTTAATAGTAACAATGTTATCATCAACAATCTCAGCAACAATAACCATGTTATCAACAACAACAACAAAAGCAACAACAAAGATGTCCTGGGAGAAGATTTGATCCAGTCCCCATGTCGTATTATCATATTTTACCTTACCTATTGCGTGGATATTTGGTGCAGTTAAGAGAATTAGGACCACCATCTATGGTCCTTCCTCCCGGATATGATGTCAACGCCAGGTGGGAGTTCCATTTAGGCGTTCCTGGTCATTCTATTGAGAACTGCAAAGCCTTGAAGTATAAAGTCCAATATATCATAGATTCGAAGGCTATTACGTTTGCACCTAACGGTCCAAATGTAAACAACAACCCGGTGCCACCCCATAACAAGCCAATGGTGAATATGGTAGAATTTGACAATGGAAGGAGATTATTATCCCGTATGGACGAATTGAAGACTCTTCTTATTGATATAAAGAATGTTTTGATGAAGAATGATGCATTCCCCGTCTGTAGTGTTGATTGTGAACACTATTTGGTCAACCCGTAACAATGTGAAGCTTTGAAGTCTGTCATAGAAAGATTAATGGACAAAAGAATCTTGGTGGTAGATCGTTTGTCTACCAATGAAGATGTGTCCACTCTGGAAATTCTATACAATGAAGTACCATCACTACTCATCCCATATGATCTCTCACAAATGACTATATCCAATAATCCAGTTACTCATATGGTTATAACGGTACCAACATTGTTCCCTTTCAATGATACGAAAGCAGTTCCATATGTATATGACTCAGTTGTCTATATCCATGGACAAAGAGTACAAGAAGAACCAGCAGTGACTATTGAGCCATTGGCAAATATAACCGGTACCCGAGGAGTAACAAAAAATGGTAGAATCTTTGCACCTATACCTCTAGTAACTAACAATGGTGGCCTTTCCAATCAAGAAAAAGGCAAGCAAGCTAAAAATGACCAGCAAAGGCAAGATTCCTTACCTACCAGTGAGGTAGAGGAATTCTTGCGCATCATTAAGAAGAGCGACTATAGGGTGGTTGACCAACTCAACCAAACCCCGTCAAAAATCTTAATGTTGTCTTTGCTAATGTGCTATGAGGCATATAGAGACGCCTTAGTCAAATTCTTGAAGGTCGCCCATGTTCCGCAAGAGATATCTATTTGTCAATTTGAGGGTATAGTTAACAACATCTCTGCTAGTATCAGTTTGGCTTTAAATGATGAAGAGTTTCCCTCCGAAGGGAGAAACCACAATAAGTCCTTACACATTTCCATCGAATGTGTAACACCATTTTGTCAAGGGTTTTGGTAGACACCGACCCATCCCTCAATGTGCTTCCGAAGAGTTATATATCCAAAATGACTATTGAAGGACTTGTTATGAAACCAAGTGAGCTAGTTGTGAGAGCGTTTGATGGTTCAAGATGAACTATGATTGGTGAAGTGGATCCCCCAATAAATATTGGTCCCCACACTTTCTTTATCACTTTCTTTGTAATGGATATATATCAAGCTTATAGTTGTTTGCTCGGATGACCGTGTATACACTCAGCCGGAGTTGTCACATCGACACTCCATCAAAGGTTGAAGTTTTTGGTCAACAACAAGCTTGTGGTAATTGAAGGAGGGGAGGACATCATGGTGAACCACTTGGCATATTTTCAGTATGTGGAAGGAGGAGGAGAGGTACAGGAAATTCCATTTCAATCATTTGAAGTTGTCAATGTTGAGATGGTTGTCCCTATGAGGGAAGTTAAACTGTTGAACTTCCTATGGCCTCTTTGAAGGATGCTCAAACTATTATCAAGAATGAACACCCCGAAGGTTGAGGGAGAATTTTCGAGATACCCATCAACAAGGACCGTGCCATATTGGGATACTACTCCCAAAACTTAAAAAAAAACAAGCGCCAATTGCTATAGAGAGGCAAGTGCTCCCCTTGTCAGATTTCTTCGCAAGTGTCAGACAGCTCGTAGATGGCCAAAGTTGTCCTTTGGAAGAGGATGGTATAGCTGAGGAAGAAGGACTGGTTTACAAGAAGGTTGAAAGACGAGAATTAACCAATTGGACAACATTTGAGTTACCTGAAGTCACAATGTTAGAAAAGTAATTTTTCTGTTTGATGTTTTCCCTTTAAGAAACAAAAGAACCCATGATATGCCCAAAGCATGGGGGAACCATTTGTAGGGCCCTCTTAAAAGTTTCCATCAATCAATCAATGAAAATGTCACGCTTGAAGCTAGCGGAAATATACCCGAACGTATCGCACGCTCGAACATATAACAGAGTCGCCATCGAACTTTATTTATCCCCAAAGGGAAGGGAAAACATCGATAAAACCCGGGGGAAAGAGATATGTTGGGTAAGGAAGTTGGTTATGCAAGGGGAAGGTATTCGCACCCCAAACATCCATGGTACTCCATGGGAACCGTTTTAATTATTCTCGCTCGAATTGGTGTGATATCTAAAGATTACTTGCAAAAGAATGGGGAAAGGAAAGGAAATAGATAAAGTGCTCTGTGAGGACTGGGACCCTCATGCCTACGTATCCTCATAGTGCAATGAGGAATTCAGAGCTCCGTAGTTCAGAGAACTAATGGTGGGAGATGGAAAGAAGAGTGATCAAGATATGGTCTGAACCAAAGGATAATGTTGTTTGAACTCCAACAAGAGTGAAAACGTGAACCCAAGAGTAAAACTGGTATGAACCAACACGTGAGGGCCTACAACATCGTATTGGAATAACCGAAAAAAGAATGAATTAAGTGTTTGATTACATAGTACAAACAACTCTTGGTTCACAAAGAGGTATAAGATGGAGCACAAAGATGTATTGTATTTGGCTCAGAGATAACTGGTATATCACATGAAGTGAATGAAGGTAGCATATGGATGAATCATGGAAATGAATGGAGTGAAGTGACCGAAGTCACATAATATAATATTTGGTGATAAGTGACTGAAAAGGTATAGTTTGAAATCGAAAGGTGAAAGTGTATTGGAATCCATAGGAGAAATGAAATTTGTACCATAGAGGGAAAGGTGGCATGAACCACAAGTGAGGGGTCTAAGACATGGTATCACTATATGGTTAGCCGAAAAAGAAGGAATTAAATGTCTGGGTACAAGCCAAACAACTCTAGGTACAAAAGCGGACTTTTCGTTAGGCGTCCTAAAAGGGTGTGTATGGAATTCCAAAGAAAGTGTATTTTGATGTCAAAGGAAGAATATGTCACTGGGTGAACGATTTTTGACCGAAGGTAGATAATGGATAGTGAAAGATATGGATGATGCCCTAAGGAGAAGGAGGAATAATTAGAAGTATGCTCACCAAGGATTCGCATCCTTGTGCCTACATATTCTCATTGTGCAATGAGAAAGTCAGAGCAATCATAGTTCGGAACTACGAACAGAGAGGAAAGGAATAAAAAAGGTGTTTGTCCAAGCACCAAGGACTGACAGGACAAACAACTAAAGGAGTATGATTGGAGTGATGGATAATTATAACTCGTACCAACAGAATAGTAACATGGGAATCCATAAAGGCAAACTGACTTTGAATCAAAGGGTAAACAGACAGACCAACGAGTGAGCGGCCCGAGGCATTGGATCACTGTCGTTGAATGACTGGAAACAAAGAGAAGTAACTGTATGGAAATAAGCCAAACAACTCTTGATACAAAGATGGACATTTCATTAGGTCGTCCTAAAAGGGTGAATATGAAATCCAAGAGGAAGTATTGGTTGGCACAAGGAAACATATATCACTTGATGGGGAACAAACAATTTGAGATCAAAGAGAAGAAGTATCTTGGATCCATGAAGGAATAAGCTTTGAACCAAAGAGTAAAGGTAAACCAACAAGTGAGGGGGCCAAGGCATGATATCACTATAGTGGAATAACCAAAAACAAAGGAATTAAATGTCTGGGTACAAGCCCAATTCTATTCATAGACTTTAGCACAATTCTAACCATACGATTAACAAGTCTATCTTCACAAAGCAAAAACAAGCAAAAGCAAGGACGAAGTCAACAACTTATTAATCATGAATCAAGTTATACGATACGAGCCTTAAGCAATGGAGAAGGAGTGGGACTGGAGTATTCCTACCCCCATTCTGAGTATCTTTGGGTATGGGACGTATGACCCAGCGCTCATCGTATTCACCTCCGTTCATAGACTTTAGTGCAATTAGAATCAAATGATTGATAAAGTTTTCATCTATACAAGAAACAACTACAAAGACACTTCTCTCTCCCCTTGAAGTCTAAGACAAAAGTTACATGCCACGAGCCTTAAGTGGTAAAGAAGGAATGAGACTGAAGCTTTCCTACACTCATTCTGGATATCTTTGGGTGCGAGACGTTTGGCTTGTTGCTTATCGTATCCACCTTTATCCATAGACTTTAGTGTGATTCTCATCCAGTAACTATCAAGTCTCTCCATTCTATTCAAATCATTTCAATCTCAATCATCCATTTCCTCTTGCCTCCAATCAATTTCTTTTCAGCCCTAGTGGGCTGAACTACGAAAGCTCTGATTTCCTTATTGCACTATAAGGATACGTAGGCAGGAGAACCTAGTTTCTTCGCGAGCTACCATATTTATTAATCCATCACTCTTTCATCAATCAATTCCAGCTTTTTTAGATCAAATATCATTGTTCCTTGGATTCCATTCGCATCCTTTTAGGACGCCTAATGAACAGTCCGTTGTGTGAATCGAGAGTTGTTTGGCTTGTACCCAGACATTTAATTCCTTTGTTTTTGGTTATTCCATTATAGTGATACCATGCCTCGGGCCCCTCACTTGTTGGTTTACCTTTACTCTTCGGTTCAGAGTTTATTCCTTCATGGATCCAAGATAATTCTTCTCTTTGATCTCAAATTGTTTGTTCCCCAGCAGAGTCGCCATCTGAAGCTAGAGGAAATATACCCGAACGTATCACACGCTCGAACATACAACAACACTTTGCATCCAAATTTTGCTCACTGTTTTTCATTTATTTTTACTTTTTCACTTAAATCAAAATGGCAATGTTTTCTTACCTTTCTTTAAGTTTTCATTCATTTTTCTCCTTCACAAAATAAAAAGCATGAATCATGAATCATGCAGAATCCTCCTGATTTGTGCTGATAACAACTTTGCTATGGTCCCTTATGACTTCGATAATCCAATCAATCACGATGATGAAGATGGTGAGGAAGATTGTGAACTCTCCAAGGAGTTAGCACGACTTCTAAAGCAAGAGTCAAAGGTCATTAAACCATATGAATAGTCGGTAGAAGTGGTCAATCTTGGATCTGAAGAAGAAGTCAAGGACGTCAGAGTAGGCTTAGCCCTGTAAGAAGATGTGAAAGCAAAGTTGGTCAAACTCATGCAAGAATACATGGATGTGTTTGCATGGTCCTACCAAGACATGTCAGGCATCGATACCAACATCGTGGTCCACCAAATCAGAATGGCTCTGAAGGACATGGATAAGACTAACTTCATTACCCCATGGGGTACTTTCTGCTACAAGGTTATGCCATTTGGACTAAAGAATGTCGGTGCAACCTACCAACGTGCCATGGTCACACTCTTTCATGACATGATTCATAAAGAGATCGAGGCCTAAGTTGATGACATGATTGCCAAATCACAAATCGAAGAGGAGCATCCTATCAACCTTGAGAAGGTTTTTAAAAGGCTAAGGAAATTCAAGTTGATGCTCAATCCTAGTAAATGCACCTTTGGGGTAAGATTTGCCAAACTAATAGGTTTTATCGTCAGTCAACTTGGTATTGAAGTAGATCCTAAAAAGGTAAAGGTCATACAAGTTATGCCTGCACCCAAAGCTGAGAAGAAGTCTGAGGATTTCTAGGTAGATTGAACTACATATCTAGGTGCATATCTCACCTTACAGCCACCTGTGAGCCAATATTCAAACTACTTCGAAAGGATTAAGTCGTCATTTGGAACGACAACTACCAGAATGCTTTTGAGAAGATCAATGAGTACCTACAAGAACCTCATATTCTGATACCTCATGTGCCTGGAAGACCTTTAATCATGTACTTGACAGTCTTTAAAGGATCTATGGGATGTGTCATCGGCCAACGCTACGAGAATGGAAGAAAAGAGCACACCATATACTACTTAAGAAAGAAATACCGATTGCGAGAGTATGTATTCGATGCTTGAGAAGACTTGATGTGAACTTACTTGGGCTTCCAAACGCCTAAGACAATATCTCCAAGATGGATCCAGACAAGTACATGTTTAAGAAGCCTACTCTAACCGATAGAGTAGCTCGTTGGCAAATGGATATAACTGAGTACGACATCTAATATGTCACTCAAAAAGCTATCAAAGGGAGTGTATTGTCAGACTATCTTGCATATCAACCTTTGGTGGACTACCAATCTATGCGTTTTGAGTTCCCTGACGAGGATATTATGCTGATAAGAGATTTCAACATCTCCGACCCCAAGGAAGGACCAGAATCGGGATCTCGATGGACGCTTGTGTTTGATGGAGCTTCTGACGCTCATGGAAACGACATTGCGGTAGTCATCACCTCCCTAATTGGTTTTCACTTACCTTTCACTACAAGGTTTTTCTTTGAGTGTACCAATAATATGGCGGAGTACGAGGCTTGTATCTTCGGTATTGAAGCTGCGATTGATCTTAGGATCAAAATTCTTGAAGTTTATGGAGACTTAGCCTTGTTCATCACCCAAGTTAAAGGAGATTGAGAAGCTCGAGATCACAAGCTAATCCCTTACAATGACTATGCCCTAAAGATGATCTCATACTTTGACGCGATTACATTCCATCACATCCCTAGAGAGGAAAATTAGTTGGCAAACACCTTGGCAACTTTGTCATCCATGTTTAAGGTCAAATGGAAGAATGAATCATCGTCCTTTCACCTTGACTACTTGGACAAGCTCGCTTATTGTTTGGCGGTGGAAGACGAAGTTGATGGCCACCATTGATTCTATGAGATCATGAAGTTCCTAGAAAACCAAGAATATCCAGAGAACGTATCCATCACTGATAAGAAGTACCTTCAGAAGCTATCATCCAAGTTCTTCTTAAGTAGAGAGGTATTGTACAAAAGGAATTATGATTCGGTTTTGCTCAGATGTGTGAACAAGCAAGAAGCAAACCAAATTATAATGGAAATACATGAAGGATCCTTTGGGACGCATGTCAGTGGACACATAATGGTGAAGAAAATCTTAAGGTTCGGCTACAATTGGATCACCATGGAGGTTGACTGCTACCGCCATGTCCAAACATGTCACAAGTGCCAAATCTATGCTGATAAAATCCATGTATCGCCAGTACCACTCAATGTCCTAACATCACCCTGGCCTTTCACCATGTGGGGCATTGACGTGATCAGACTCATTGAGCTAACTGCCTCGAATGAACATCGCTTCATCTTGGTAGCAATATATTATTTCACTAAATTGGTGGAAGCAATCTCCTACACCAACATCACAAGACAAGTGATGGCTCAATTCATAAGGAAATAAATCATTTTTCGTTATGGGGTCCCCAACAAGATCATTACTGATAATGGATCTAACCTCAATAACAAGATGATGAAGGAGTTATGCCAAAGCTTCAAGGTCGAGCATCATAACTCGTTACCTTATCGACTGAAGATAAATTGTATTGTTGAGGCAGCCAACAAAAATATCAAGAAAATCATGCAGAAAATGGTAGAAACCTATAAAGAATGGCACAAAATGCTCTCGTTCGTGTTGCATGACTACCGTACCTCCAATAGGGAAACCCTCTTCTCTCTTGTGTATGGCATGGATGCAGTCATGCCTATTGAAGTAGAGATTCCTTCCTTAAGGATTTTGACTGACGTCAAGCTTGATGAAGCCAAGTGGGTGCAAGCCCGATTTGACCAGCTGAACTTCATTGATGAGAAGCGCTTGACATCTATATACCACGGCCAACTATACCAAAAGCGCATCAAGAGGGCACATGACGAGAATGTCATTACCCACTACCTCAAGACCGAAGACCTAGTCTTGAAGAAGATTCTACCAATTCATACTGACCCAAGGGGCAAGTAGACGCCAAACTATGAAGGTCCATACATTATACAAAAGGTTTTCTCTGAAGGAGCCTTAACCCTTGCAACTATAGATGGTGAAGATATTTTGTCCCCTGTAAATGCAGATGCAATCAAAAAATACTACGCTTAACAAAAAAAGGGAGAAAAAAAAAGAGTCTGATAAGTTGAAAACCCGAAAGGGTGGCTTATTTAAAAAAGGGTATCCCAGTAGATTGAAAACCCGAAAGGGTGGTCTAGGCAAAAGTTAGGGATTCATAAAAGCGAGAGGCTGCATTCCATAAAGAATCTTATACACCCCTCGGCGAGTCAATCCAAACACTTTTCTTTTGAAGCAAGATCTAAGGACCTTCGGGGGCATAATGACTATAGTAGAGTTGGAACTTGGTGGAAACCTGAGTTATTTCTATTGCCATTATAGTTTTTTTAACTTCTTATTGCAATCACCTCTTTTAGGAATTGCTTCCTTGTACAAACCACCCATTTTTTGGATCATTTTTATCAATAAAGTTAATTTCATTATACGTGCTCAATACTTTTACTTGTCCTACTTTGTTTGTAAAGTGTGACTTTTCTTTAATTGACATTGCATTGGAATTTTTTGGATAAACAAACTTTTACTAAAAAGAAAAAAAAGTTTTTAAGGGAAAACATCAATTACTTCTCTTTAAAAAGTATCTAAAGGTAATCAAAGTCCAACATGCTTGGTATACCTCAACACCACAACGCCATAAAGTCCTTTGAATTTGGCCCAATCAAAATTTCTCCTCAGCAGAAATCCCTAGATAATACGCCAATCGTAGCTTGGACATCAGAAGATCAAGGTTCTGATGTTGGGAAGTCAGTCCACTCTCCCCAAGCAAATTCTAAGCCTAATAATCATTGGCACTCCTAACAAATTATCCCTTGCAAAGCCCAATCATACTTGGCATAACTCGTTAACCTTGCATTTGCATATTGTCATACCCCAATTTTGTCAGGCCATATTTAAATTTTTGTAAAATCGATTTCATTTTTTATTTGCATCATACGCACAGCGTGACATGCATTTCATCATTAATAATACCTAGAATATCAGTCAAGATAAATTTATTGAGAATACAGACAAATCGGTTAATTTGTTCCTCAAGAATTTGCAAAATCAGCGGGTAAAAAAGTTTCAAAAATTAAAATCACGGACGCTAGTATTATTATTCTACGGTTCGTGTAGTTTAAACTGGTGTGCTCGTTGTATTTTTCAAACGACATTTTCAATTGCATTTTGACCCGCCTGAGCCTTTTAACCGGTGCGAATTTATTTCAGAGTTTGAAGAAACGCTGTATTTTTTAATAAGTTTGTTTTGTGCTGACAATTTTAGTGTGACCGATTTAATTTTCCGAACTAATTTATACTCAGTTTCTATTTCTAATTGGTCAATATTTTTTTGGTTAGTTATTTGGCTAAAGTGATTAGAATCAAATATTAGTTAGAATTTTCTTTTATGATTTTATTTTCTTAAATCCATAATAATTATTTGAAAAAAATAAATATATATTGAATACATTGGATTCCATGGACAGCTGTCTTTCACATTACAAAATGAAAAAAAAGAAATAATTTGAATTGGACACTCAACGTCTCTCTCCAATGGCACTCTCTCATGAGCTGGCCACACACCTCACACACCTCCTCACTCTCTCATTACACTCAGACCCACTCATTACTAAAAGAGGAGAATTCCTCACAATCACAAAAAGAAAAAGACTCTCTCATCGCTCTCTCTCAGACTCGCTCTCCCACACATAGGTCCATCACCAAATCACTCTCAGAAAATTCACTCACACACACCTCACTCCATTTCTCTCATTCACTCATCCTCCTCACTCATTAACTTCCCAACCATCTTCATCTTCTCCTCCATCATTTTCCGACGAGAAATCCGCCGTCTTCCACCACATCACCACTACAATCCAACAAACACTCACCGTTCACCTTCAACCAACGACACCGCTCTCACCGACAAACCCATCACCAACCTCTTCCACTCCAAAATCCATAACCACCGTTAAACAACTACACCTCCGCGAATCTTCACCGTCAACCAACAAAACAACCATATTTCGCCGTCAAACCCTCATCACCATCACAAAACCCTCGCTTTCCTTCACTACACAACTCCAACAGCTGCAACCTTGCTCCTCCTTCACACTTCGATTCCGATTCACCCTTCAGCTACTCTCACTCAAAACCACCAACTGATATTTGCTCTGCGTTGATCCAACATTTCTAAAATTCATCTGATTCTATTTGTAGATGCTGTTTCTGCAGGTGGTTGCGTTTGTTATGGTGTTGGATCCAACATCCATCTTGGTCGTAGGTTTCTTAGTACCGCCGTCGACGTGTTCTTAAACCAACACCAACAACAATCTCCCGATCTCCATTTACTCCTCCCGCACCGGCGACGTCCCTCTCAGACTTCACAACTCATCTACACGGGTTGACCACGACCGTAACGGTTCCGCACTCGGTAGGAATATTGTTGCAATGTTAAACTTTTTTAAATATCTGGATTCTATGTTACATTGCACCATATTTTCTACTTTGATTTCCATTTTGATTTTTGTTTGATTATTTCGCATATTCGTCGCGGCGTATTGGTTATATTGGTTGTCCTGTTTTGATATTTTTGACTTGAATTCATTGTCGTTGAATGTTGATCACGTTGCGATTATGACTTGAATTCATAAGCTAGTAAACTCTCAATGTCGGACTACATATGTTAATTGAATTGTACAAGGTATGTACATGCTTAATCTTTTTTATCCTGAGTGTGAAAATCGTTTTGCTCTGTACCATTATACATCCTTGAATTTTAATTGAGTAACTTGTATCCTTCATAGATTTCAATTAATGAAATGGTGGATCTAATGTTTAAATTATTAATGAAATTCTTGTTTGTTTAAATAAAGTTTCAAACGTTTTATCTCACTGTAATATGCATATGCTTGTAGTTTATTTTTTATACTGCTATAAATAAGCTTTTGGCTTATGCTGCTAAAAATGTGCCTTTGCTTATAGTTTATCTTTTATACTGCTATAAATGAGCTTTTGGTTTATACTGGTTATGCTTGTAGTTTATTTTTTAAACTGCTATAAATGTGCCTTTGGTTTATACTGCGGTAAATGTGCCTTTGGCTACATTAAGATGTTTTCGGTCTTTGCAAGCATCATTTATAAGTTACCGAAAAGCATTGTAGTTACTATAAATAAGTTGTCAATTAGTAAAAAATGTTTGAAGGGAACATTTCGCCGCGTTTGGATTTTCGCGAATAACATTAAACGTTGTTATCTCGCATAAACCGGTTTGAGCGCATTACCACCAATTCAATTCAACTTTTTTTAAACCGGCATTGTCACCTACTTCTTTCTCTTTTAATTATAATTAATTAATTAATTAAATTTTGTTTAATTAGTTAATTACGATTAATTAATTTTAATTAACTTGATTATTTGATTCAATTAAATAATTTTGATAATTAATCTTAGTTAACTTTAATTAATCATTTTAATCAAGCTTTAATCAATTAATTTTGTTAATTAAAAATTGACCGACTTATTTCATCATCATTTTCCACTATTGTTTCATAATCATTTCCAAAACCATTTCAATTTCATCAATTCCAAACCACTAAAAATCACACAGTTCTTGATTCCAAGTCGAGTCCATTTTTCAAACACTCTTGTAAGCCGATCGCTTTTAAAGCATCGCCATCAACCTCACATAGCTTACTCTTGGGCTTTCTTACAATGATACCTATTCGGTTATTAATTAATCGATTAGATAATTGATTCACTAAAATACAATTTATTCACAAACACCAATTTAAAACCTCGATCCAACATCGAGTATTTTTATTAAAATTAAATTAAAATACCTAATCACTATCAACTACTATTTCACTTAGAAATGAAAAAGGAGATGGTTTTGAGTCTTCAACCCCTCTCCTCGATTATTTGAATACGAGTTCTCTTACTCGGTTAGTCGAATAATCGTCATTTCTAATCTACTTAAGCACCAACAAATCAAATTCTTTTATATTAAGAAACAAAAAGGGAGATAACTTTGAGTTTTCAATTTTCTCTCCTCGACTATTTGAATACAAGTTCTCTTACTTGGTTAGTCAAATGATTGTCGTTCCTCTACAAATTTCCAAACTCCGATTAAATCAAAATATTTTCCTAATAAGCTAAATGAAAAGGGAGATGACTTTGAGTCTTCAACTTCTCTCCCCAATTGTTTGAATACGAGTTCTCTTACTCGGTCAGTCGAATAATTGTCATTTTTCCACAAACCTATAACTTAAATAAACTATACGAAAAGGGAGATGGTATTGAGTCTTCGATTCCTATCCTCAAATCCTTGGATATGAGTTGTCTTACTCAGTCATTCAATTACTTGTCGTTTATTCTAAAAATACCAACCATACATAAACCTATTTTCATAATCACTCAGATGAAACAGAAAGTGGTCTAGAGTCTTCTATTCCCTTTCTCGATTATTAGGATACGAGTTATCTTACTCGATTATCCGAGTACTCGTCATCCATTCAAAGCACCTTAATTATTATCAAATCCTTTCTATAATTAAGGATGAAAAAGAAGGTGGTCTAGAGTCTTCTATTCCCCTTATCGACTATTAGGATACGAGTTGTCTTACTCGAATATCCGAGTAATCGTCATCCAACAAAAATATCTTAACACATCAAATATATCTCTGTCTCGCCCCGTGCGATCAAAACCAATCAAACAAAACATCAAACATATTAATCCAACTTGTCGCCCCCCGTGTGACCAAAAACTCTTTTCAGAAAGAACACTATTTAATCCTTTCTGATGCGCACAACAAACTAATGCTTAAGCCTCCGCCGAGAGTAGACAAGCCAACATTTAGCCTTTAGGATGCGATCTAAATAGTTGTTCATTAAAAAACACCAACTAACCGTAGTTCCCCGAACTATGAATGCTCTGATTTCCTTATTTAAGGATACGTAGGCAGGAGATTGTTGTATCTTCGCGAGCACACTAATAAAAAAACCTCCTCTTTCTCCTTTTTGAGGTTCTCATCCATTTTTATTTTCGATATTTTATAACCCAAAGATAACAAACAAACATAAATTAACACTCGAAACGCACATTAGAACTAAAAGGTTCCTGTTGAGTACAACGGACGTAAGGGGTGCTAATACCTTCCCCTTACGTAATCCACTCCCGAACCCGAATATGGTTGCGATGACCATTACTCCATTTCCTAAAGGTTTTATCGATATTTTTCTATCCCTTTGTTGGGATAAATAAAGTTCGGTGGCGACTCTGTTCGAACATAAATATTTTCCGCGACCATCGCGAGGAATCGTATTTTTCGAGATGCGACACATATTCCCCAAAAATCTAGAACATACATCGACATTTTGTATACATAACATTGCATCATAAGTATCTTCTGTAATTCACATTCTAATCTTACTCGGGATTGATTCATCAAATTCTGAATTTCCCAGCTATTGCTAGGAATTTATCCCTGTCATATTTCGGAACTTCCCAGCCATTGTTAAGGATTTTCCCCAGTAAATTCGACATTCATTCCCAAGATTTCTCCCCATGAAGAGTCAGATATTCAGTCGTTGCTAGGAATCGTCACTGAATTGCTTTGTTTCCTATCAAGTTCTCCCCAGAAGAGTCAGATATTCTAGTTGTTGCTAAGAATCACCGTTGAACTTCTTTCCCTAGCATAACTTAGGTATTCTAGTCATTGCTAAGAATTGTCGTTGATCTGCTTTCTTTTCCCAACCAAGTCAGATATTCTAGTTGTTGCTAAGAATCTTCACTGAACTTTCAATCATCCTCAAATAGAGTCAGGTATTCTAACCTTTGTAAGGTCACTGAACTATTTGATCTCTCCAGCAGATGTCAGGTATTCCAATCGTTGCCAAGAATCATCGCTGAACTTCTTGTTTCCTCAGCAGGGTCAGGTATTTTAGTCGTTGCTAAGAATCGTCATTCTAGCCTCTTAAGTTATCTCCAAATAAAGTCAGGTATTTCTAGTCGCCGCTAGGAATTATCACTGAGCCATTTGGTTTTTGTCCACAGTTGAGTCAGGTATTCCAGACGTGCTAGGAATCATCGCTGAACATCTTCTTTTTTTCCCAGAGTCAGGTATTCTAGCCATTGCTAGGAATCATCACTAAACCTCTTTCCCCCCCCCCCCCCCCCCCCCCCCCACCACAGAGTCAGGTATTCCAGCTATATCTAGGGATCATCATTGAATCTAGAATTCCCCATCAGAGTCAGGTGTTCTAAAATCCTCATTGAATTCCCCATCTGGTCACCCAAGGACTTCAACCCTAACTCTTGACCCTCATTGGCTTGTACAAGTCATGGTTCACCTTGAGCCTTAACCATGCCATTGAAGACCCCTAAAATCCAAAGTTTGTTCATACCCTAATCCTTTGAATCATCTCAATACATGACTTACATCACCAAACCCTAATTTATCTGGCCATGGTTCTTGATAAAACTTATGATTCAAGAAACCCTAGTTTGGGCATCCTTTGATACTCGGCCTTGTTGTAAGACCCCAATTTTGACCCTAAAATCCCTCATGTTATCTCATCATATGCATTGACTTTGGGATCACACCTTGGCATTCTCCTTACCCCTCATTCATTGGGTTTGTATTAGGAGAGGTCACCAAGCACATTTGATTGTATCATACTTTATTTTTCATTATTTACTAACCAAAATACCAAGAATATGTCAATGTATAGTTTTTTTGCTTTTGTAGGTTGTGTGTGTTCATCAATGCCTCATCAAGCTCATATATAGGGTTTAAGACCCTCAATGCAAGGAGAATAATCAAGAGATGGTTTACAATGGTTCTAGACATCATATATGTGTCGCCATGGTCTTCAATCATCATTTTGATCAAGAAATCATCAAGAGTTTGAAGCTTGTTTTCCTTGGAAGCCCTAATTCATTTGGGTATCTTGTGTGACTTCCTCAACAATTTTCCTCATCATCTGATCAAATATTTCAAAGAATACTTCATGTTACATCATCTTATGCATATATGATCCTCCGTGAGTCCAAGAGATCAAGAGAACTTCAAGTTCGCAAGTTGGTTCGTGGTGGTTGACTAGAGAAAGTCAACTAGTCAAAACTGGGGTTCACTAGACCCTGTCTCATACAATTTTTGTCATATGAAAATGATTCCAAGATAAAAGTTACTCCTTATGACATTTCAAACAACTTTCATGTTAAAGTCAAGAGCTATTATTGCTTGTAAAGTCATTTTTTATGGTGAAAGATTATAGGTCATTTTGTCTGAACCCTAGTTAGGAGATCAACTTCCAAAGACCATAACTCGCTCATTTTTTATGAGATGAAAGTCATTAAAGTTCCATGGTCAAATTCAAGATGTCCTATCCAACTTTTATGTTTCAAATAAGTTCAAATTCAACTTGCAAATGCATGTGCCAAGAAGAAACATTATAGGTCATTTTGGGCCATTACCATTGAACAAGTGATTTTCCTCAACTTCTAAAATCCCTAACTCCTTCATGCCTGTCGCACCTCGAAAAATGAAAACACGACTTAGCGAAGCGCAATCGCACGCTTGCATGATGGACTGAACAGAGTCGCCACCAAACATATATTTATTCCTAAAAGGGAAAGGGGAAATGTCGATAAAACCCAAGAAAGAACGACAATGATTATGGTTTTCGCAACCAAATCAGGGTTCGAGAGTCGATTACGCAAGGGGAAGGTATTAGCACCCCTCACATCTGTTGTACTCAACGGGAACCATTAGGTTAGTTGTGCGCGTTAGTGTTAGCTTAGAAATGTTAGGCTTCTCAAGTTATCATGAGGGAAAGAATAATAGGATCAAAATAAAAGAGAAGATGTTTTTGGATTTTTTGCAACGAAGGGGACTAAACCTAAGTTTTTTATTAATGGGCCTGATAAGATTTCGTAATCCTGCTCCTACGTATATCAATAGAGAACTCAAGGAACACGTAGTTTTGCGTAGAAATTTTTTGTTTATTGATCGATTTTAGCGAAAGTTATACTGTATTGATCGATGAAAAACATTGTTTTAACCAAAACAGATGAGGAGCGGATGTATACCACACATCGAGCGGATTTACAAATCAATATTCAGAAAAAACATCACTTATTTCAACTCAACAATTATGGACGAAGCATTGCTTTACATCACCTTAAGACAAGATGTCTTTTTTTTATGGAAATGTTTTTCGGATCAATCGCACGACGGCAAGAAAAAAAAAGAGTTTGATTGGTTTGATGTATTTGTGGGCTTGAAAGACAAGTATTTATGACTTGCAAGCTCTTATAACTTGGGTCTAATACTCGGGACTACGTCTGGACCTTTCACCCGGATAATCTTTTTCTTTCAATTTTATTGAGAAAAGAATTTTGAATATTTACAAGTGTTTCGAAGTGAAGACGAATACTTATGGTGTGCAAGCTCTTACAACTTGGGCCTAATGTTCGGGATTACGACTGGATATTTCATCCAGGTAATCTTTTTCTTCAGATTCACTTATGAAAATGATTTGAATATTGGAGCATTTTGAAGAGAAGACGAATACATAGGGCTTGCAAGCTCTTACAACTTGGGCCTAATATTCAGGATTACGACTGGATATTTCATCCAAGTAATCTTTTTTCCAGATTTTATTGAGAAAAGATTTAAAAGAGAAGGTTATTATGGAGGTTTGAGATTAAAATGATCGGAGTATGAAAGTTTGAAATCAAAGGAAGTCGAATGGATACCCTCACAAAGACTTGACATAAAAGGACCCAAAATAAGTCAATTATAAATAAATAAATAAATAAATAAATAAATATATGAACAAATAAATAAGTTTCCCCTCTTTTTTTGATACATAAGAAAAAACAAAAATAGAAAAATAATAAAAAATAGAGTTTTGGAATAATTTAAACTCAATGGAGATACAAAAATGACTAACCTAAATTAAATAATCACAAAAGAAAAAATAAAGAAAGATGACTCTACAAGAAAATATAATTAGATGAGGACAATAGAAAACGATCAAGGCAGAAATCAAATTTGGGCCTAATATTCGGGATTACGACTGGATATTTCATTCAGGTAATATTTTTCTTCAGATTCACTTATGAAAATGATTTGAATATTAGAGCATTTTAAAGAGAAGGCGAATACATAGGGCTTGCAAGCTCTTAAAATTTGGGCATAATATTCGGGATTACGACTGGATATTTCATCCAAGTAATCTTTTTTCCAGATTTTATTGAGAAAAGATTTAAAAGAGAAGGTTAATATGAAGGTTTGAGATTAAAATGATCGGAGTATGAAAGTTTGAAATCAAAGGAAGTCGAATGGATACCCTTACAAAGACTTGACATAAAAGGACCCAAAATAAGTCGATTATAAATAAATAAATAAATAAATATATGAACAAATAAATAAGTTCCCCCTCTTTTTTTGACACAGAAGAAAAAACAAAAATAGAAAAATAATAAAAAATAGAGTTTTGGAATAATTTGAACTCAATGGAGATACAAAAATGACTAGCCTAAATTAAATAATCACAAAAGAAAAAATAAATAAAGATGACTCTACAAGAAAATATAATTAGATGAGGACAAGAGAAAGTGATCAAGGCAGAAATCGAACTTGGGTCTAATATTCGGGATTACGACTGGATATTTCATCCAAGTAATCTTTTTCTTCAGATTTTATTGAGAAAAGATTTAAAAGAGAAGGTTAATATGAAGGTTTGAGATTAAAATGACCGGAGTATGAAAGTTTGAAATCAAAGGAAGTTGAATGGATACCCTCACAAAGACTTGACATAAAAGGACCAAAAATAAGTCGATTATAAATAAATATATAAATAAATATATGAACAAATAAATAAGTTTCCCCTCTTTTTTTTTGATGCATAAGAAAAAACAAAAATAGAAAAATAATAAAAAATAGAGTTTTCAAATAATTTGAACTCAATGGAGATACAAAAAATGACAAACCTAAATTAAATAATCACAAAAGAAAAAATAAAGAAAGATGACTCTACAAGAAAACATAATTAGATGAGGACAAGAGAATGTGATCAAGACAGGAATCAAACTAAGGACTTGGTGGGAAATAGGAGAAGTCTTAACCACCAGGCTAGGAGTGGTTGACTGTAAGTCTAACGCATCCAACAAAACAAGTATTAATTTACCAAATTTTTAAAAATAAAAAATAAAAGAACAGAATGGGCCAAGGAGTGGCCGAATGGGCCTCTTAAAAACGTTGGAGTGCTGGGTCCAGGGCGGGTCGAACCCGACCCAACTCAGTTGTTACTAACATCAACAAGAAGAAAAAAAACCCTAAATAACTAAAGACCGCTCAACAACCAAATCTGGAACGAAAACGAAAAGAAACCAAACGAAAAAAAATCTCCTTCCTCCTTGCAACTTCGAATTCGGCTCAACGATCCTCAACTCAACAATTTCGGTAGTTTCATTACCATGATTTCAACCGCTCAATATTCACGAATCCGGTCGGACAACCGCGATTCTAGTCACCTCTCACGATTCCGGCCGGCTCCTTCTTGCAACTACAAATCCGACCTCACGAATGTGACAACGGCCAACATGAATCCATGACGGCGGATGGTGTAATGAACAACATATTCAACAAAACCAACATAAACAAAATGAAGATAACGTTCGATAATGCAAGGATGAAAGAAATTCTACCCAGATACGTAGCTCCTGGGAAGACACGACTCAAGTACTCGATTTTCTTCTATGAATTTTCTCAGTAGAACTCACTCCATCTCTTTCTAGTTCTTTGTGTTTGTGGTTTATATTTTTCTGCTAAAAGTTTTGTTGTGATGTTCTCAACTGTGAAGGAGATGAGATTTTTTTTTGGGTCTCTGAGTTTTTGAGGCTGCTAGGTTTTTGTGATTTTATATGAGGAGAATTAGGGTTTAAAACTAGTGGTATTGACGAAAATGGCATAAAGCAGAGGGATCAATCCCTACACAACCTGTTTTTGCCCTCTTTTGTGAAACTCTGTATTGCTGTAATTATGAAAGGAAAATTATCGCAGGAACTGCAAATTAAAAATATGTGTTGTCTACTTTCCATTTTTTTAGTACTTTGTTGTTCTTTTACTGCATAACAATTACTCTATTTTCATTCTTTTGGAAATTGGTTAATTTTCTGTACTATTTTGAGCATTGTTTGGACTAAAATCTCTTTGTTTTGTTAGGTCTTTCAATTGATGAAAAGTTTGCTTGGAGGGGAAGAATGAACATGATTTGATATGGAGAGGTTGAGATCAACTCGACATTTTGTTCTTGAAAGTGTAATTAAAATGTGAATTTGAGTTTAAAATTGAAATGGAACTTGTATTTGGTTGTTTGCTTCTACTGTAAAAAAAAGGATGGCTTACAAACCTAATTAGAAAACAAGATTCAAAATGGCTTGAAAAATAGTTTAAATACATGGCTAAAAAAACATGGAAATTGGCTCGAAATGCAAGCTCAAAACTTGATTTTCTAACTCAATAAATAGTTTCCTGTAAATATGTATTTTTTTAAACAAAATTTTAATTGTAACTAAATATTTCTCTTTTTTTAAATTGTTTTGTTTCTTCCTTATGATGTAGACAAAAAGTAGCATAAAAACTATTTTTTAAAATTATTAAAATAAAATAAAAATAATCTAATTATAAATGTTACAAAAGATTCAATTAAATTCAAATGAAGGAAATAAATTATAAAACTAAGTTTAAAATTGTGAAGAAATTGTAAAACAAAATGTAAAATAAATTATAACACAAATTGTAGAAAAAAATTTATAATTATCATCATTTTTCATTTTTTTTTAAATTCATGTCTTAATTTGTGAAACAAAATTAATTTGTCAATACTTATTTAAACATAACATAAAAAACTTTCTTGCTAGAAATTTTAAAAATAATACCAAGACAAACCAAAAAGAACCTAATTTTTGAGAATATAACTCTAAATAATTAAAGCTAAATCTTCCATAACAAAAATCTCTAAACCTACAAGCACCCAATGTAATGCAACAAGGGTCGATTATGGGCATGTAGTGTACGATAGAAAACTTATGGAAAAAAAAGATGTATGAATGACATGGTAAATGAAGATCTTTTTTTTATGTGAATTGGTAAATAGAAAAAAAATTCTAATGAAAATTAAATAAATGTCATTAAAATGAAATAAAAAATGGAATGATTTATGCATATGAATAGATGCAAATTCATAAATACAAATGCTTGAAATGTAAATGAATGCCTTTAGGCGGGACAAAATTTAGGGTATGACAATGTCAAATCCAAATGAGGTCAAATTTGTGACCAAATTGAAGAGGTTTGAAAGAGCTACAACTTTGATGAAGGAACTCTTTCCATTTAAAGTCCATAGCAATAGTTACTCAAGGTGGAAGAAGTGAATATTTGACTTGGTACTCAGAAAATTTTCAAATATGTTTGATTTTCCAAACTTCCACCTCAAAATTCATCATGATCCAAGCTTCAAATAGAAAAGTGTTCAACATAAAAGTTGTTCCCCTTGATCTCACCTTTCTAAAAAGTCCAAGATCATCTCATTTGTTCAAGAAATGAAGGACTTGTGCATGGGTTCTTTTCAAAGGTTCATTTGGATGAATTTCACATACACTTTCCAATCTCCATTGCATGGCCACATGACATGATTTCAGCATTGCACATTGGTGATTTTAGACTTGAATACATCACTTGATGGACCTATCACACGACCATGCAAGCATGCAAGCAAATTGCTAAATTTGGCAAATTTTTGAAGTGTGTGGAAATGAATCACAATGCCTATAAATACAACCCTCTTGGCTCAGAATTAAGGACCTCATGCCCAAGCTTTGAACCTGCAATCCAAACCCTCACCATTAAAGGATAATCTTGAAGGTTTTCATTTAAAAATCGAGCTTCAAATCTCATTCTGTTTTGAGATTGAAACTCCAAGAGTCCAAGTTTTTCTTTGATCCAATTCATCTCCTACAAGCTTCTGAAGCCAAGCCAAGGACAATTGGAAGTAAAATCAAGCAAGGTTGAAGCTCATTCAAGGTGATTTTCCAGAATTTTCATCTCTTCGATTCTCTCTTAATTCTTTATTATTCTTTGTGATTTTTGGTTGGCTGAAGTCCTACCAATGTAGGCAACAATATTGAGTTGCTTTGAGGTCAAATCGAAGCAACTCACTTCATGATCCTCAAAATTGAAATCCCTGTATCTCTTTATATACTTGGAATTGGAGAAAATTGAGGGCAAATTCGTGATCCTCAGTATTTTCTCTTTGAAATAGTGTCCTTGTTTTCCATTTTTCTTTGAAATAAAATTGGACCAGTCCGGTGGAGGTCACTGGAGAAGAAGACCGGAGCCCTAGCTCCGGTGATGTACTGGCGTGCATCCTGATCATCTGATCTATTTGAAATGTTTTAATCTTAGCCTTTGGTTCTGAATACCATGCATGTGATGCATTGACTAAGGTTAACCATGCAACATACGCGCTTGGCCTTCAGATTTGCCAACTCAATTAATAAGGGAGATCTGATGACCCTTGTTTTTTTGTATTTTCTGAAATTTCATTTAATCCTCTTATTTTGTTTAATTAATAATAATTTCATTTTTAATCCGAAAAATATGGGACTTTCACCAAAAATCTTTAAATATTTTTATCTCTCATATTCTGAATTAAAATTATTTTTTGGATTTATTTTGTTATTTTTCATGAATTAAATGTTTTTATGCATATTTTTTATTATTTAAAAATACTTCTGACTTTTCAAAAATCATGATTTTTTTTGTCTAAGGTCCTTTGACCTTGTTTGACCTAGGATAAATATCTTAGCCATTTATTTGGTGTTTTGAAGATATTTTAGGTTTTGACCAAATTAAATTGTATTTTAATTCATTTTAAAATTGATTTTTAATTGATTAAATATGAAAATATTATCTTGAGCCATTTTATGGTCTTGTGGTGTTTGACTATTTGTTTGAGCCTTGGTCAAGGTTGATTTGAGTTTTGTTGGATTAAAATCATTAGATTTAGGGGATTGATGAAATATATATTTCATCTCCCAAAATGAATGAATGATTTTAATTTGATAAAGTTCATCCCATGACCAATTTGTGTTTCTCTCTTTCCCATACTTCTTCATCTTCATCCCCATTCTTTCTCATTCCTTTCATTGATCAATGAAATCTCTAATGTCTTAAGGCTAATTGGTTCATCAATGACCCTGTGTCAGATGAATCAATACAAGTATGACTGAGATAGGTTCATTCCTCTTGATATTTTCTTTTAGTGTGTGGTATGTTTTAGTAGTTTGGTTCATTATACCAAATCTCTAACATGCATTAACACCTAAATTTATATTGCCCGACCTTAGATAGTTGTGACTTCTACTTAAGTCCAATTATGATTGTTTAACATAGAGCTAAATTTGACCCTAAAGGCATAGCATTCTAGTAAGTGAGATTGTAAGTCTCCCATCCTTCATGGTATTGTGTGGAAACTTGACCTTTTTTCCTTCCTATGGAAGATGTCTTGGTTTAAGGATTCATGTTTGTGAATGGATGGTTGAGTGTTCTCCAAAGAATGACTTAATCAATTAAAAAAACATCATTAACACTTGACTAACATTTGACTAACTCTTATTAATATTGCTTTACTTTCAAGTCATTTACTTTATGCAATTTAAATTTCAGTCATTTACCATTAATTGCCATTTACATTTCATTTAACTTGTTTATGCCTATGCCATCTTGACTTTGCTCATTTGAGTCATATCTTGTGATTATATATATATTTTGTTTGTGTATTTTGATTTTTTTGTTTGTGGTCTTAGGACCTTAAAACACTTAATAAACAACAAAACCCTAAAAAACGTTTAGTGGGTTGTTGATCTTGATCTGAACTTTTGGACTTAGGATTAGGCAACATTCCCTGTGCAAAAAGGACTTGGCCAATGCCAACATTTTGAGACCAAGTTATTGTGAACTGAGTCTTCATCTGATGCAAGCCTTGAACTTTGTTTTCGTCAGTTACTTTGTCTTGATGCTAATTGTTATTTTGATCTTGTGTCTGATGATTTGTTCTGAATTGGTCAAGGAATATTTCATCTGGTACATGAGAAGACAAAGAAGACTGCTAGCTATGGGAATTGCTTGCTTGGATGTGGCTATCTTTATTTGATACCTTGATCTTCATGATGTCTTGATATTGCTTATTTGCTTATTGCTTGTTGTTTGTCAAAGTCCAAAGGGAAAATGGGTTTTCTATATGACATTCTTGTCTGTTGGATTGCATCTCATTGGTTAGATCTTTTCAACTCTTAATTGTTAATTTTATGCTTAGGATAGCCTCTTCATCTTCTCACACTTCTTAAATTTCAAAATCTCTCCCCCTTTTTCAAAAACTTTCTTTGCTTATGATTTCAAACTTAGACCTTATTTCAAGTAGACTTTGGCCTTATGCCATTGAATTTTTGAACTTCTTTTCTTAAATCAAACTTGTAAATATACTTAATCATATTGACTTTAATTTTCAAAAGACAAAAAGAACTAACAACTCCATTCAAACTTTTGGCCCTTTTTACCCTTCTCAATTAAATGTTTTTGTTAAAAGCAATTCACCGACTTTGAAATTGTTACCACGAACTACGAGGTTTTGATCCCTCATTTTTATGTTGGTACGTAAGCACAAGTTCGAAGGTCTTGTCAAACACAAAAATATAATTAATGAATTCTTTTCTCATCCCCACATTCTATTTTTCTCAAACATCGTTTATGCCAAAACACATACACACATAAAAAGGGCCCCCTAGGAGTACCTAGGACACTTTGGTTGCTAACACCTTCTCTCTGTGTAACCAACCCCCTTACCTGTAATCTCTGGCATTTTATTAGTTTTAATTTGAAAACTTCTTATCTTTGGGTTTTGTTCGTACTTTTCCCTTTTCCTTTGGAAATAATAAAAGTGTGGTGGCGACTCTGGTTTTATTGACGTTAAACTTATCCATAGTTTGATGGTCATGAATTTACCGCTACAAAAATTAAGTGATGACTCTGTTGGGGAGTAGTCCTTGGTGGGTTTAGCCTACTTTTTTATGTGCATATAATTGTATATTTGATGTTTATATATTTGTTTGTGTGATATAATATGTCTGTTGTGCTTGGTGATCTCTGAGTGGTGAGATAAGTTCTAACCTGAACTTGAGTGTAATTAAGATAGGATGATGGTATAGTCATGTTCAACTTGTGTGGAGTAGTCCTTAACAAGTTGGCTTGAGACCTATCTACTCAGTGGAGACCCTTTTGGAGTTACTGATATTACACAAGTTATTTGTGGTTAGGCATTAATTTCTCTAATTTGAGGTCCGAGAAGCTGAGGACCGTAGAACATTTAACCCAACTTGGCCTATTTAGGATGTAGTGCGAAGACTGTTCAGGTGTAGACATGATAACAGTTGTTACACGATACTACACTTAGACAAGTTTCTCTTGAGAATATTATGGGTTGATGAGTCAGTCATCCTAACCTATAATATCTGATAGATGGGACTAAGACTTTGGGAACTTTTTAGAACATGATCTACAGGTTTTTATTCTTAGTACACTCCTTTGGGATGGTTCTTAACCTGACTCCATGCTCGTGACTCACAACGAACCCTTTGATTCTCGGTTGATCCGATCAAGTCTCATCAATATCAAAGGAACTTAGGTGTTGATAGGGTGAAAACCATAATCCACCAAAATGGATGATTGATCTTGATGATGACTTGATCCATCCCTTGACCTTTGTTTGTGTTTGCCTTGTGTGTGATCCCTTGTTTGTGATTGTTGCATTCATGCATACATGCGCATCATAACATTCATCACAGAAAAATAAATTTCAAGGAACCGAGGTTTTGTTTGCAAATATTTTCAAACCATGGATTATGGACGAAGGAACACTAAGAAGTACAGTTTCAGATGTCCTGATTTGAAAGAGCTAAGGAAGTTGTCATCCTTTGTATTAGATCCCTTGGACTTCAAGCAACGCCATGGGAGACTCTTGTATGTGTTATCTACTGATGTGGTTGAAGGACTTATGAGTGTTTTGGTTCAGTTTTATGACCATCTCTACCGATTCTTCACTTTTCCTAATTATCAGCTTGTGCCTACATTAGAGGAGTATGCCTATCTCTTGGGAATACCCGTATCTAACAAAGTACCTTTTAGTGGATTGGAGGAGATTCCCATATCTCATATCATAGCTGAAGCTCTTCATCTGAAGAAATCTGATATTGATGCCCATTTGGTGAAGAAAGGAGGTATTCTTGGGTTGACTTTTGAGTTCCTCATTGGTAAAGCTACTGTCTTTGTTCAAGTCAGTAGTATGGATAATTTTGAATCTATCTTTGTGTTTCTCATCTATGGTTTAGCTTTGTTCCCTAACACTGGCGGTTTTGTCGATGTTAATACCATTAGAATCTTCCTGATTGGGAATCCTGTTCCTACTCTGTTGGGTGACATGTATTTATATTTGCATTTGAGGAATTCTAAAGGTGGTGGGACTATTGTGTGTTGTGTTCCTCTTTTGTACAAGTGGTTTATTTCGCACTTGCCTTAGACGCCTACTTTCTTGGAGAACAAACAATGTCTACGGTGGTCTCAGAAACTTATGTCTCTCACTAATGATGATATTGTTTGGTATGATTTTGCATTGAGTAGTGTGTATATTATTGATTATTATGGTGAATTCTCTAATGTTCCTCTCATTGGTACACAAGGAGGAAACAACTACAACCCTGCTTTGGCTCGTCGTCGGCTGGGGTTCCCCTTGAGAGATACACCTAATAACACTTAGTTAGAAGGTCTATTCTATCAAGAGGGTAAAGATCCCCAACATTTGAAGCAAAGGATAATGCATACTTGGCATAATATGCATAAGAAAGGAAGATCTGAGCTTGGTCCGCGCGACTATGTAGCTTTGGAAGATTACACTATTTGGGTGGAGAAGAGAGCTTTGGAGCTGAAGACCTATGTCTTTGGTTGTGGCTGAGCCATCAACTCTCCCTAACCAAGATATAGAGGAGTTGGAAGACGCACTCACCAAGATGAAGCAAGAGAAAGATATGTGGGAAAAGTGGTTCCATGCTTTGAGCTGAAGGCATGAAGAATTGCAGCTTGAGTTGAAAGATAAAGATACGCTTATTGAGATTCTAAAAGACCAAGCAGTGAAGAGACAGAGAGAGCCAAAGGTTCTATCTTCCTCTAGTATGCCTCAGCCTTCTGGTGCTTGGAAGAAGATTGTTGATCATCTTGTTCTTGAGAAGGCTCAGATGAAGACATCTTTTGAGTCTGAGATTCAACGCATCCGAAGGAAGTACGCGCTCGTAGCCAAATCATCGGATACCATGGCTAAGGGATCCTTAGAATGATTAGTTTCCTTTTCTCTTGAATTTTGTATTTTGGTTTCTGAAATTGTACTCAGTGTAATCCTTCTAAATTTTATGAATAAAAATAGATTTTATGGTTAATCAAATTGTTACTATTGTTATTATTATTTAAATATGTATATTTGCAAACAGGATTTCATATGTTCATTGAAATTAAAAACAAAACAAAGACATTAAATTCCATGCATAATTTGCATAGCAGGTTTTCTTCAGCCATATGTCTTATCAGTTATTCTTCTGTGCTTCAGCTAAGTTGATTCACCGATACAATACTCACGCTAATCAACCAAGAATAATGGAGCATCTAGAGCAAGAGAACAGAGAACGGAAGGATGAAATTTCCAGGTTGACAGCATTGATGGAATCTGTCATTGCTGCGCAGAACCAGACTTCACCAACTCCTGCAACTCCTCCCCAAAGGACTGTCATTTTTGAGGTTGCTACCTTAACCGTTTCTGTTGCTGCCAGCCAATCCGGTTCTTCCATGCCTGCTGGATTCTCTTAGGGAATGCCATCCAACTTTATGCCAGAAGGATATGCACCCACTTTTGTTTCTCTGTCGGTATCTAGCCCGGTTATGTCAGTACCTCCTCCAATTGTTCATACTCTGCCTCGTGTTAAAAACACTATCTATCATTCTGAGCCATCTGAGGGCCCAAACGTATATGAGAAAATGGACGAGATGAAGGATCAGTTCCTCGAGCCACGTAAAGAGTTGAAGACTTTAAAAGGAAATGATATATTTGGGAAGAGTGTTGTTGAGCTCTGCCTGGTGCCTAATGTGAAAATCCCGATGAAGTTCAAAGTCCTTAACTTTGAAAAGTATAAGGGGAACACTTGTCCGCTAAGCAACCTTGTGATGTACATTAGAAAGATGTCTACTCAAACTGATAATCATCAGTTATTGATTCACTACTTCCAAGCCAGTTTAACTGGTGCCGCTTTGAGACGGTATATGGGTTTGGATAGTGCGAGCATCCATACTTTCAATGACTTAGGCGAGTCCTTTGTCAAGCAGTACAAGTACAACATTGATATGGCACCCGATAGAGACCAGCTGAGGTCTATGTCTCAGAAAGATAAAGAGACGTTCAAAGAGTATGCCCAAAAATAGAGGGAGTTGGCTGCTCAGATAAGTCCACCATTGGAAGAGAAAGAGATGACAAAGATCTTCCTGAAGACGTTGAGTTTGTATTATTACAAATGTATGATTTCCAGTGCCCCCAATGACTTTACCGAAATGGTAAATATGGGGATGAGGTTAGAAGAGGGAGTCCATGAAGGACGTCTGTCTAAAGAAGAAGCATCATCTAGCAAGAAGTATGGTGGGAGTTTCTCCAAAAGGAAGGAGGGAGAAACTAATTCAGTATCAGAGGGGAGGCAGATAAGGCCTCATGTCGGAAAAAGTTCTCAACCTCTTCAACATCAACATCAAGTTTCATCAGTAATTCATGTAGTTTATAACAATTCCAACAATCAATCAGTTCTGATTCAGCAACAACAGCGTCAACAACAACCACAATAAAGAACTAACTACAACACAACAATAATAACCAGCAAAGCTTTGAGAGGAAGAATGTCTCTTATGACCCTATTCCTATGTCGTATGGAGAATTATATCCATCCTTGGTTCTCAAGAACCTCATTCAACCCAGAAATCCTCCACAGATTCCTGAGCCAATTCCATGGTGGTTCAAACCTGAACTTTGTTGTGTTTTTTTACCAGGGACATAGAGAATTGCTATCCGTTAAAGTATGAGGTCCATAAACTTGTGAATAATGGTATGGTGTCCTTTGAGGACAGAGCACCTAATGTGAAAGCTAATCCATTTCCTGCTCATGGTAATGCTACTATTAACATGGTGGAAGGTTGTCCAGGGAATTTCCGAGTATTCGATGTACGACGTATCCGTAGGTTGTTGGTGGAAATGCATAAAACCTTTTGTTTGATCAGTGACTATGAGCACGACCATGATGGTTGTGCAATCTATAGCGTGAACCCTCGTGGGTGTATGATTGTCAAGAGAGATATCCAGAAGTTGATGGATGAGAATGTAATCCAGATTCAACAGTCGAGGGATATAGATGATGTGGATGTAATTGTGTCTATATTCAAGACCCATGAGTGGGTAGTAATCCAGTTTGATAGCAGAAACAACAACAATGTCAATAGATCAGTATCGTCGTTGGTTATACGGTTAGCGGACCCTGTTCCGTATGCATCCGATAAAGTTGTGCCTTATCAATATAACGCCACAATGATAGAAAATGGTCAAGAGGTTCCTCTACCAGATGTAGATTCTGTGGTGAATAATGTTGATATTTCAAAGGTGACCTGTAACGTTCGTGTGTTTGGTTTGGTTTTTTTGAAAGAGGTAGAAGATGTGGTAGAAAGTAAGAAGGAAGAGATTCGAGTAGCAAATCCAGTTAGTACTTCAGTGTGTCAGTCTGGCGAATCTAGCAAACTAAAGACTAATGATGATGATGAAGTTTTAAAATTAATCAAAAGAAGTGAGTTCAATGTTGTGGAGCAGCTACTCCAAACTCCGTCTAAAAATTTCGTGATTTCACTATTAATGAACTCTGAGGCACATAGGGAGGCATTGACGGAAGTGCTCGAGCAAGCTTATGTGGAGCATGATGTTACTGTGGATCAGTTTGACCATATTGTTGCCAATATTACTTCTTCCAGTAACCTGAGTTTTTGTGATGAGGAGCTTCCTAAGGAAGGCAGAAATCACAATTTGGCGCTCCATATTTCTATGAATTGTAAGGAGGACACTATGTCTAATGTGATGATTTACACTGGTTCGTCTCTGAATGTGCTTCCAAAGTCAACATTGTCAAGACTTTCTTACCAAGGCGCCCCAATGAGGTACAACGACGTAATTGTTAAAGCGTTCGATGATTCTCGAAAAACTGTCATTGGTGAAGTGAACCTTCTAGTGAAGATAGGTCCGAGTAATTTCCAAATTACTGAAGGTTGAGAAAAACAAGAAATGGGGGTTTGAATTGTTTTGGAAATAATTAACTTTTTGTGAAATCAAAACACACAGAATTTTATACTGGTTCGCTTGAAATTCAAAGCTACTCCAGTCCACCCGGCCAAGGTGATTTCGCCTTCAAAAAGGACTTAATCCACTAATCTTGAAAGATTACACAGCCAATCGCCTAAGAGAATAATCTCTTAGTCCTATCAAGTATACATACTACACAGAGTCACTCGAGGAAATAGTTTAAACAAAAGTAAATTGTAATGTAAAGTGCTTCTAACAACAAGCAAGTATTACAAAAAATAAGAGAGCAAAAGCTTTTCACATAAGAGCAGCAGCTCGTGAAAAAGAGAGAGAATGAATGATGTTTCTGTGTGTCTCGGATTTTTCTCTCTAGAGAAGTAATTCGTCCTTTATATAGTAGTTGTGAAGGACCGTTGGAGTGATGACAAAATCTTGGTCATTGAAGAATAATTAATGTCATTACTTCTATTGTTTCTTTCTAAAACCATTTTGTCTGCCTCATTATTCCTTTCTTTAAATACTTCTTTTCCATAATGAGATATTTTCGGTTATGCATTCTGGACTTGTGATTCTGCATCAGAGTCTTGATGTACCAGAGTTTGTCTTCAGAGGATGATAATGTTTGACTTCATCAGAGCTTCTCAGTGTTCTAAACTTCTTAAGTATTAGAGTCTGAATCCAGTAGTCTTTTGTTGGAGCTTCTGACTTCTTACTGTCGTGCTGGTATCATAATCATAACCTTCTGGATGTATTCCTTTCTGAGTGGCATCTGATCATCTAATACTTTATATCTGATGAAATTTTGTATCTGATGTATGCTTAGAATCCTGCGTAAAAGTTCAGAGTCCTGCACACTAAGAGAGAATTTCGTTAGAGTATTATTTTTGGTTTCATCCTTTGTTATCATCAAAATCTTATAGATATATTGTAGAACCAACTTTGTTCTTACAAACTCCACATTTTTGATGATGACAAAACATTTCAGATTAATGATGAAACATTTAAAGAAATTCTTAGATCAGATATTACAGTGAGTTCCCCCTGAGTTAGATCTGGATAGTTCAGAAGTTCTTACCGGACCTTCCATGGTTCGGTGCTTTTAGCTACTTTCCTACATATCTTAAGTCATTGATTTTAGAGAAAATGTTTGCAGTGCTTGAAAGGAATTAGATATGTTTTCATCAGAGCTATTTTAGTTCTCCCCCTTTTTGTCAGAATAAAAAAGACATAGCAAAAAGGTAGATACTGATATAATTAAGCATTTACATAAGCCAGATAGCAGAAAGCAAGAAGGCAAGAAACAGACATCAGAACACAGAAACACAACAAGCAAAATAGAGAAAGCAACAAGCAAATAGCCTATGTGCCTAAGGGTTTGGAGGAGGAGGCATCCTCTGGAGCAGTTGGGACAGCATGTTCTGAATGTTTATGTTGACAAAGTCCTGTTGATCCAGTCTGGCTCGAACTACCTGTTGTTCTTTCAGCAGCTCTTCGAGAGTCTTCAGGACCAGAGGGACGAATCCAATGTTGGAGGACTCCCCCTGAGTCAGTTCATTAGCTCTGACTTTGGCAACAGACTCTTCAGCAAGGCCCGTTGCTTCTTCAACGTCGGCTTTGGCTTTTGCCTCAACTTCAGCAGCAGCAGCATCAGCAAGAGCCTTGAAGTTTCTCTTGGCGCGCTTTCTCTTCAGCTTCCTGTCTTGCCCGTTCCTCAGCTTCTCTGGCTAGACGCTCTTGGAGTCTGATCTCAGCGTCTCTGATGAAGTTGTTGAGGACTTGTTCAGAGAGGCCTTTCAGCTTGAAGGCTTCAGAGGTCATCCAACTTATCACTCTGTTCCAGTGAGTCCTTACAGCGGAGGGATCATCACTGATGCCAGAGTTAATGGTCAGAGACTTGACCTTTTCAACTGAAGACTCTGCAAAAAGCGTAATTGCTTCTTCAAGGGTCATAAGGGTGGTTTCTACTTCATTGGCAGAGGCTTGGGAGGGTGAGGTGGGGGCACTTAGGTTAAGTGTGGGAGTTGTTGGGTCAGCGGAAGTGATGGGTTATGGTATTTTAGAGTGTGGTGGTTCAAATGATTGTGAGTCAGAGTGGATTTGTTCTGAAGGTTGTGGTTCAGAGTGGGTTGGTTCTGATGGTGGAGGTTCAGAGGTAGTTGTGTTTGAGTTTTCTGGAAGTGGGGAAGTGACTTCAGGTTCAAGGTTAGAGTGTGATGGCTTTTGAGAGGCCAAGCACGGTCTTGGATCTGAGCTAGAGTTGGGGAGTAAGGGTCAGAAGGTTTAGTGTCAGATGAAAGGTCGTAGTAGGGTGGGGATTAAGGAGATGGTGATGAAGAGGGTGAAGTGGTTTCATTTAGAATTTCTACTTCTGAAACAGGTAGAGTTGTGGTGGCTAGGTTGAATTTTTTAGAAGGTTGGTTAGAGGATCTGGTGGTTGAGGGAGGAGTATTAGAAGTTGTGTATATAGGGTTTGTTTGAGGAAGTGAAAAAGCAACGAGTTTACTTTTTACAAATGGAGGGAGAGATACAGACTTACCAGGAGATCCAACCAGAGGCACTGGGGGTCTTGAACCGGATGTTTCTCCCAACTTGGCTTTCTTCACCTGCTTGGTCTTCTCAGAGGGCTCTCACATCCTCTTCTGGAAGTCTGGTGGAAACTCGGGCAGCCAGTCCACTTGGAATTCTGTGATATCTACTTCTTGTTTGTATAGATCCTCTAGATAGTAAGCTACTACTTCTAGAGGGTCGACCTTGGAGAATAAGTAGAGTCCATTTGGAATCTCCCTCTGATCTTTAAGTGCTTCCCAGGAGGTGTCGAGTGTTGGTTTGGCCCTCACTTGATCAATGATTCCCATGCTCTTCAGATTGCGGGCATTCAGAGGTCTGCCAATATCAATTATAACGTCTTCCATGAGTCTGAGCTGAATCAGATGGTCCACGAGGCCACTTTCAATCAGCACATCAGATATCAGTCTCCCTAGAGGGATGTAGTTTCTTGTCTTCATATTGTTTCTGGTATCTTTCACGGAGTCTCTGAGATACTTGAATAGAAGTGCAGGTAGGCAGAGCTTCAGACCTTTGTGAATGCAGTAAAGGATGCACTTCTGGTCTATGTTGATGTAGTTTGAGGAGTTAGAAGCCAGACGGTGATGGATGGTGCCTAAGATAATCTTCAGCCATACCCAGAGGTTCTGATGCAGTTCCTTGTTCTTGGAATGCTTGCCTTCAGCATTATGTTGGAATATGGTAGGATTTATCTCCTTGGACAGATACTTTGCCCTGGGGTTGATGTTGTAGATGCGTCTTCCTCTAGTCTTCTCCATATTCAGAAGAGAAGCAATCTATTTCTCGGTGATAACTATCTTGACTCCCAGAACATAGGAGACAATGTAGTGATCATCAGAGTCTGCGAACCGCCAGAACTCCTTCACCAGATTTGTATATACCGGACCATAGAGGCGTTGAAAGTAATTTTCCCACCCTTGCTTCTTCAGTTCTTTAGTGAGGTTGACGCCATTGCGTTTCATGTTATCAAAATCCACCAAGGTTTCACAGAGAACTTCCAGCTTTTCAAAAGGAGTTGCAAGATTAATGTGAGGCTCACAATCAAGAATATGAGGTTCCTTGTAGATAGGAGTGGAGACGACGCCGGTGGTTGCAGGGTTTTGTTAACTGGAATTGGGTGCTTGCTCAGTTGGGTTCATCTGTTGAGAGAAGTTGTATACTGACTTTTGCTGAGAATCCATGAAAAAGGTTGAAGATGATGATGAATGTTGAAGAACTTGGTAAGAACTGCATAAAATCCTTTGAGAGAGGAGAGAACTGAGAGAAGGGGTTATGTGAGTTCGTGAGTGTAAAAGTGTGCAATTGTAGATTGTGAAAAGTATATATACACAATTAGGGCACATGCAAAACGACACATACAAGAGAGTTTAGCACGTTAACCAAGTATGCACGTTAGAGAGGAGAATGATTACAGCTCATAAATGATGTCTAATCCCTAAAATTCTCACACTGCTCGAGGAGATATCAAGAGTCTGTTTCTTGATTACTGCTAGACAGCTGTCTAGAAGTTCCAAGGTCAGACGCAAGATGTATGACATGTTACTTTATATGGTCTTCAGGAATACCAAAGGGTTGGTTCCTGGAGATTTCTAACTCAGATGACTTATGACCCTTAGTAGCATCAAAGTCAGATACAAAATCCAGTTGTTTACGTCAGAGTCTTATTTTGTTATCTCAGAGGCACATTTCATTCCGGACAATTTTGAATATTTAGCTTTTTTAAGATAAAAGAGAATCTATCTTCAGCAAGTGGTTTGGTAAAAATATCAGCCCATTGATGGTCTGTATCAATAAATTTTAAAGTTACTACCCCTTTCTGAACATAGTCTCTTATGAAATGATGTTTTATTTCTATGTGCTTAGATTTGGAATGCAAAATAGGATTCTTACTTAAGTAGATGACAGCATTATTGTCACAGAAGATAGGAATGTTACTCTCAAGGATTTGAAGATCTTCTAGTTGGTTCTTCATCTAGAGCATCTGAGTAGTGCATAGTGATGCTGAAATATATTCTACTTCTGCAGTGGATAGAGCTATGGTTGATTGCCTTTTGCTGGCCCAGGATATCAGATTCTTTCCCAAGAGCTGACAGTTCCCAGATGTACTTTTACGTTCCATTCCATCCCTTGTGTAATCTGCATCACAGTAACCAGAAAGTCTATACTCTGATGTTTTCTCATACATCAGGCCCATGTTAGGGGTTCCTTTTAGATACCTGAGTATTCTTTTAACAACTGTTAAATGAGATTCTCTAGGATCTGATTGGAATCTGGCACAGAGACAGACACTAAACAGAATATCAGGACGAGTAGCAGTCAGATAGAGAAGAGAGCCTATCATATCACGATAGAGCTTCTGACAAACCTTTTAGCTAACTTCTTCTTTTTCCAGAATGTAAGTTAGATGCATAGGTGTCTTAGCAGGTTTGCATTCCGCCATTTCGAATTTCTTCAGAATGTCTTTAATGTATTTACTTTGATGAATATAAGTGGCTTCTGAAGCTTGATTGATTTGAATTCCTAGAAAGAACTTTAGTTCTTGCATTAAGCTCATTTTAAATTCTGCTTGCATTAGCTCAGAGAATTCTTGACATACAGAAGGATTAACTGAACCAAAAATAATGCCATCAACATATATCTGGCATATCATGAGGTCATTGCTAATGTTTTTACAGAAGAGTGTAGAGTCAACTTTTCCTCTAATAAAGTCATGTTCCAGAAGAAAATTGCTTAGTCGTTCATACCAAGCTCTAGGAGCTTATTTTAAACCGTATAAAGATTTCTTAAGTTTAAAAACATGTTCCGGACAATTTGAGTTTTCAAAACCTAGAGGTTGATTGGCATACACTTCTTCTGATATATAGCCATTAAGAAATGCACTCTTGACATCCATTTGATATAGTTTGATTGAATGATTTACAACAAATGAAACAAGCAAACGAATAGATTCTAACTTGGCGACTGGGGCAAAGGTTTCGTTGTAGTCAATGCTTTCTTGTTGACTGTACCCTTGTGCCACCAGTCGAGCTTTATTTCTGACAACTTCGCCTTTTTCGTTCAGTTTGTTTCTGAACACCCATCTGGTTCCAATAATGTGAGTGCCTTTGGGCTTAGGAACAAGATCCCAAACGTCATTCTTTGAGAATTGATCTAGCTCTTCTTGCATAGCTAGAACCCAGTCATCGTCTTGAAGTGCCTCATCACAGGAAGTAGGCTCTATCAAAGATACTAGTCCTAGAGGAATTTCTTCAGGTACCTTGAATGTTGACCTAGTTCGGATAGGTTCATCCTTGTTTCCCAGAATCAAATCTTCATAGATGTTGGGGCGACTTCTTAATTTCTTCTGGATAGTTGGGGATTCAGTTGCATCTGAACTTTGTTTATCAGATACTTCTGGTGCTTTGGTCTTTTCGTTAGAACCTGTAAGAGTAATCTCCAGATCTGCAAGTTTCTCAACTAGCTTTGACTTTTCAGGGTCAAGCTTATCATCAAATCTAACATGAATTGATTCTTCCACAATTTTGGTTTCTGTATTGTATACTCTGTAGCCTTTAGAGCGTTCTGAGTATCCTAACATAATACCTTTTTGTGCTTTTGAATCAAACTTGTTTAGATGTTCTTTAGTATTCAGAATAAAATAGGAGCATCCAAAAGGATGAAGATAAGAAATGTTGGGTTTTCTTCCCTTACACAGTTCATAGGGAGTCTTCTCCAGAATAGGTCTTATAGAGATTCTATTCTGAATATAACACGTTGTATTTACAGCTTCAGCCCAAAAGTGCTTAGCCACATTTGTTTCATTGATCATGGTTCTGGCCATCTCTTAGAGTGTCCTATTCTTCCTTTCTACAACTCCATTTTGTTGTGGAGTTCTAGGACAAGAGAAATCATGGGATATATTAGAATCAAATAGTTCCTCAAAAAATTTATTTTCAAATTCTCCACCATGATCACTTCTAACTCTGATGATTTTAGAGTCAAATTCGTTTTGCACTTTGGAACATAAGCTAGTGAATATAGAGTGAGACTCACTCTTGTGCTTTAGGAATTTTACCCATGTCCAGCGACTAAAATCATCAATAGTAACTAGTCCATATTTCTTTCCATTGACTGATGCTGTTTTAACAGGACCAAATAGATCAATGTGAAGAAGTTCCAGAGGCTTAGAGGTGGAAACAATATTTTTCTTTTTAAAGGATGTTTTGGAAAATTTTCCTTTCTGACAAGCTTCACATAGAGCATCTGAAGAAAACTTCAGCTTGGGTAGACCTCTGACTAACTCTAGTTTATTTGGCTAAGATAGTTTTCTCATGCTAATGTGGCCCAAACGTCTATGTCATACCCATTGCTCTTCATAAACAGACATCATACATTGTACATTTTGTTCTTTTAAGTCTGAAAGATTTATTTTGTAAATATTGTTTTTCCTCTTGCCAGTGAATAAGACTGTTCCATTGTTCTGATTAATTGCTTTACATGTTTTTTGATTGAAGATTACATCATAGCCGTTATCACTTAATTGACTTATTGATAACAGATTATGCATTAATCCTTCTACATAGAGAACATCAGATATATAGGGGAGAGTTCCATTACCAATAGTTCTAGAGCCTCTGATCCTTCCTTTATGATTTCCTCTGAAACCTACGAAGCCAACATCTTTAAGTTCCAGGCTTTGGAACATATACTTTCTTCCTGTCATGTGTCGCAAGCATCCAGAGTCCAGGTACCATGACTGGTGTCTTAACTCTTCTGCATAAGATATCTGCAACATAAACAATCTTATCCTTTGGTACCCAAAATCTTTTGGGTCCTTTATGATTAGTTTTCCCAAAGTTTCTTGGAACTTTGGGTTTTCTAGCATTATCAAAACGTTGTGCTTGTGTATGTGTGTAGTGATAAGAAAACGGAGATTTAGGTTTGTCATTAGTGGAAGATTTATCTTCCCTAGGATCATACTCAATTCCTCTTCTATTATTCTGACTAACTCCATAAATCATGGATGTCATTCTGCTTCTCTCTATCCCATTCTTCAGAAACTTTTGAAAGGATTTTTCATATTCATAAATTATAATGTTCGAGGTTTGTGGAGCTTGAGATAACGCTTCTTCAAGTTTTAAACATTGTTTATTTGTGGATTCTCTTTCTAATATTAAGATTCGATTTTCATCTTTTAGATCTGAGATTGTTATCTCAAGTTTACCATATTCTTCGATGGTTTCTTCAAGAACCTCTTTTACAGCTTTAAATTTTTGTTTAAGTTTCTGGTATGAGTTTAGAGTTTCAGAAAGGCATGATTCGAGGTCAGAGCAAGAAAGATCAGAAAATACCTCTTCAGATTCAGATTCTTCATCTCATGTATTTCTGGAGGTGGTAGCCATGAGTGCAACGTTGGCCTGTTCTTCAGAGTCGGATTCTGAGGAATCAGATCCACTGTCGTCCCAGGTGGCCATCAGTCCCTTTTTGTTTTTGAAGGAAATTTTCTGGAAACTTTCTCTTCTAGAGCTTTCTTTCTTCATCTTGGGACATTCGTTTCTGTAATGACCTGTTTCCTTACATTCATAGCATGTTATATCTTTGTTAGATTTACCTCTGGAAGTTGATTCTGATCGATCTCCCTTGGATCTAGTCTTCTGAAGTTATTATTCCTTTTTCTCCAGAGTTGTTTTACTCTTCTGGTTAAAAGGGATAATTCTTCTTCATCGTCAGAGTCTTCCTTTTTAGAGTCATCAATGTCTTCTTCTTCAGCCTGAAAGGCTTTGTTTCTATCTGGTTTGCGTCTTTCGAATCTGGACTTTAGTGCTACAGATTTGATCTTCTTTTGAGGTTCATCTTCCTCCAGTTCTATCTCGTGGCTTCTGAGTGAACTGACGAGTTCCTCAAGGCTGATATTGTTCAGATCTTTTGATAACTTTAAAGTTGTGACCATGGGTCTCTATTTCTTTGGCAAGCTTCTAACAATCTTTTTGACATGATCCGCAGTTGTATATCCTTTATCTAGCACTTTGAGTCCTACAATTAAAGTTTGAAATCTAGAAAACATTACCTCTACAGCTTCATCGTCCTCCATTTTGAAGGCTTCATATTTATGGATTAGAGCCAGAGCCTTTGTTTCTTTGACTTGAGAATTTCCTTCGTGAGTCATCCTCAGGGAGTCAAGTATTTCTTTAGTTGTTCCCCTGTTGGTGATCTTTTCATATTCATTGTAGGAAATAGCATTGAGTATTATCGTTCTGGCTTTGTGATGGTTCTTGAAGTCACGCTTCTGATCATCTAACATTTTGCTTCTGGGAATAGCAACTCCGGCGTCTGTCACAGGTGGTGTGTAGCCAATTGTGACAATATCCCAGAGATCAGCGTCGTAGCCCAAAAAGAAACTTTCAATTCTTTCTTTCCAATAATCAAATTTCTCTCCATCAAAGATTGGAGGTTTAACATTGTAACTATCTCTTTCATTGGTGTTGGCCATGGTTTTTCTCACGCTGGATCTCTCTACACTGTTAAGTGTTTGATTAGAAAATCAATAACAGAGCCGAAGCTCTGATACCAACTGAAGGTTGAGAAAAACAAGAAAGGGGGGTTTGAATTGTTTTGGAAATAATTAACCTTTTGTGAAATCAAAACACACAGAATTTTATACTGGTTTGCTTGAAATTCAAAGCTACTCTAGTCCACCCGGCCAAGGTGATTTCGCCTTCAAAAAGGACTTAATCCACTAATCTTGAAAGATTACACAACCAATCGTCTAAGAGAATAATCTCTTAGTCCTCTCAAGTATACAGACTGCGCAGAGTCACTCGAGGAAATAGTTTAAACAAAAGTAAATTGTAATGTAAAGTGCTTCTAACAACAAGCAAGTATTACAGAAAATAAGAGAGCAAAAGCTTTTCACATAAGAGCAGCAGCTCGTGAAAAAGAGAGAGAATGAATGATGTTTCTGTGTGTCTCAGATTTTTCTCTCTAGAGAAGTAATCTGTCCTTTATATAGTAGTTGTGAAGGATTGTTGGAGTGATGACAGAATCTTGGTCGTTGAAGAATAATTAATGTCATTACTTCTATTGTTTCTTTCTAAAACCATTTTGTCTGCCTCATTATTCCTTTCTTTAAATACTTCCTTTCCATAATGAGATATTTTTCGGTTACGCATTCTGGACTTGTGATTCTGCATCAGAGTCTTGATGTACCAGAGTTTGTCTTCAGAGTATGATAATGTCTGACTTCATCAGAGCTTCTTAGTGTTCTAAACTTCTTAAGTATCAGAGTCTGAATCCAGTAGTCTTTTGTTGGAGCTTCTGACTTCTTACTGTCACGCTGGTATCATAATTAAAACCTTTTGGACGTATTCCTTTCTGAGTGGCATCTGATCATCTAATACTTTATATCTGATGAATTTTTGTATCTGATGTATGCTCAGAATCCTGCATAAAAGTTCAGAGTCCTGCACACTAAAAGAGATTTCGTTAGAGTACTATTTTTGGTTTCATCCTTTGTTGTCATCAAAATCTTATAGATATATTATAGAACCAACTTTGTTCTTAAAGTTACTTTCCAGGTAATGGATATCCACCCGGCCTACAGTTGTCCAAATGGAAGACCATAGATTCATGAAGCATGAGCTGTAACGTCCACTCTACACCAAAAGCTAAAATTTGTGAAGAATGGCAAGCTTGTCGTTGTTGGTGGAGAAAAGGCACTATTGGTAAGACATTTGTCATATTTTTCATATGTTGAAGCTGAGGAGGAGGTTGGAACTCCATTCCAAGCCTTGTCTATTGTTGAAGAGAAGAAAACTGGGGCACCCATGTCTTCTTTAAAAAATGCATAAAAGGCTATTGAGGCTAGCAGCATTGATCAGTGGGGTCGTATGATAGAGATTGCTAAGAACAAGAATATGGTTGGATTGGGATTTCAACCAGGGTCGTTCAACTTCAAAATTGAAGGTATGTAACCAAGTTTCCGCAGTGGAGGGTTCATTCATGGGAATGATTAACACTCAACTGTTGTGATTAAAGATGGTGATAATGAAGACGAAGCTCGCGCCAACTTTGTGACGCATGGCTAGACTTGCAACAATTGGGTTGCTGTTGATGTTCCTACTGTTATTCATCGCTCTAAGTAATTTGTTTTTCATTTTTAAGAAAAATCATTCTCCTATGCCTAAGGGAGAAGTGAACATTGTTGGGCATTTCTATTATCATCAATAAAATGCAATTTTATTCATCCACATCTATGATGTTTTATTTTTACTTCTTGCTTTTCTGAAAATGGTAATCACAAAAAACATAAATAAATAATAATCTTCCATCTGCATAATATTTGGTCACAATTCAATTCTCTAAAATCAAAATATCAAATCATTATGCAGGTTGGTTCTCAAACCCATTAAATACAATGATCCTACTCCCTCTCCAAACTTTGATTTCCCTGTATTTGAAGCCTAGGAAGAGACTGATGATGAAGAAGTATCTGACAAATTATCTCGTTTACTTGAGCATGAGGAAAAAGCCATTCAGTCGTTTGAAGAGTATATTGAACTAGTCAACTTGGGTTTCGAAGATGATGTGAAGGAAGTTAAGATTGGGTTTCAACTGTGTCCAAAGGATAAGAAGGGGTTGATTGATCTTCTTCGAGAATATTCCGATGGGTTCGCTTGGTCTTATCAAGACATGCATGGTTTGGATTCCGAGATTACGGAGCATAGATTGCCGTTGAAGCCAGAATGCCCGTCGGTCAAGCAGAAGTTGAGAAGAACTCATCCTGATATGGCAGTTAAGATCAAAGAGGAAGTGCAGATGCAGATCGATGTTGGTTTCCTTGTTACCTCTGAATATCCGCAGTGGGTGGCCAATATTGTGCATGTTCCTAAGAAAGATGGAAAAGTATGCATGTGTGTCGATTATAGAGATTTGAACAAAGCTAGTCCGAAAGTTGATTTTCCTCTGCCACACATTGACATGTTGGTAGACAATACCGCTAAATTCAAAGTCTTTTCGTTTATGGATGGATTTTCCGTTTATAATCAGATCAAGATGGCACCTGAAGATATGGAGAAGACCATATTCATTACACCATGGGAAGCATTTTGTTATAGTGTGATGCCTTTCGGTTTAAAGAATGCTGGTGCAATATACCAGAGAGCTATGACCACTCTTTTTCATGATATGATGCATAAAAAGATTGAAGTTTATGTTGATGATATGATTGCCAAATCAAGTGATGAAGAAGAACATGTTGACCATCTATTGAAGCTATTCCAGTGTTTGAGTAAGTACAAACTCCACTTGAATCCCAATAAGTGTACGTTTGGTGTTTGTTTCGGTAAGTTGTTGGGCTTTATTGTCAGTGAGAAGGGTATTGAAGTTGATCCTGCCAAGGTCAAAGCAATACAAGAAATGTCTGCGCCCAAAACTGAGAAGCAAGTCAGAGGTTTTCTCGTCCTCTTGAATTATATCTCAAGATTTATATCGCATATGACTGTCACCTGTGCACCTATATTCAAGCTTCTTTAGAAAGATCAGTCTTGTGATTGGGCCGAAGATTGCCAGAAATGTTTTGATAGTATCAAAGAGTATCTGCTTGAGCCTCCAATTCTGTGTTCGCCTGTTGAAGGAAGACCGTTGATCATGTATTTCAATGTGCTTGATGAGAGTTTGGGTTGTGTTCTTGGTCAGCAAGATGAATATAGAAAGAAATAATATGCAATTTACTACCTTAGTAAGAAATTCACCGACTGTGAGACTTGGTATTTTATGCTTGAAAAGACTTGTGACGCATTGGCTTGGGCTGCTAAGCGTCCGTGCCAGTATATGTTGAATCATACTACTTGGTTGTTATCCAAAATGGATCCAATCAAGTATATTTTTGAGAAGCCTGCTTTAACTGGGAGGATTTCTCATTGCCAGATGCTGTTATCCGAGTATGATATTAAATACCGATCTCAAAAGGTAATTAAGGGTAGTATCTTGGCTGACCATTTGGCTCACTAGCCTATTGAAGATTATCAGTCAGTGCAGTATGATTTTCCTGACGAAGAGATTTTGAACTTGAAGATGAAAGATTGTGATGAACCATTGCTTGAAGAAGAGCCAGAACCTGGTTCTTGTTGAGGCATGGTATTTTAAGGAGCTGTCAATTCATATGGTAATGGCATTGAGGCAATAATTATTACTCCTCAAGGCACTCATTTTCCGTTCACAGCTAGATTGACCTTCAAGTGTACAAATAATATAATTGATTATGAAGCTTGCATTATGGGGCTTTAAGAGGCCATTGATCTCATAATCAAATATCTTGACGTCTATGGAGATTCAACTTTGGTTGTGAACCATATCAAAGATGAATGGGAGACAAATCAACCCGGTTTGATACCATATAGAGACTATGCGAGGAGGATTTCAACTTTCTTTACAAAGTTTAAGTTTCATCATATCCCTTGAGATGAAAATTGGATGGCAGATGCTCTTGCAACGTTAGGTTCCATGATTGTGGTGAAATTTTGGAATGAAGTTCCTAACCTGACTGTAATGCGTCTTGATAGACCAACTCATGTGTTTGTTGTTCAAGAAGTCGGGGATGAAAAGTCGTGGTATTTTCATATCAAGTGTTTCCTCCAAAGTTAGACTTACTCGTCTGGGGCATCTTTGAAATATAAGAAGACTTTGAGAAGATTAGTTGGCAACTTCTACCTGAATGGTGATGTGCTTTACAAGAGAAACTTTGATATGGTTTTGCTCAAATGCCTGGATCGACACGAAGCAGACTTATTGATGACTGAAGTCCATGAAGGCTCCTTTGGTACCCATTCCGATGGACATGTTATGACAAAGAAGATGTTGAGAGCATGTTACTATTGGCTGACAATGGAATCTGACTATTGTAAGTTTGTGAAGAAATGCCACAAGTGTCAACTTTATGTAGACAAAATTCATGTTCCTCCGACACTATTGAATGTTATTTCCTCTACATGGCCCTTCTCCATGTGGGGAATCGATATGATTGAGCCCAAAGCTTCGAACGGACATCGTTTCATTCTGGTGGCTATTGACTACTTCACAAAGTAGGTTGAAGCAACATCGTACGGGAATGTAACCAAACAAGTTGTTATAAGGTTTATCAAGAATCAGATTATATGTTATTATGGTGTGCCAAGTAAGATCATTACTAACAATGGACCGAACTTGAATAATAATATGGTGGAAGCTCTTTGCAAAGACTTCAATATTGCACACCATAATTCTTCTTCCTACAGACCCAAGATGAATGGGGTTGTTGAAGCTGCGAATAAGAACATCAAGAAGATTATTCAGAAAATGGTTGTGACATATAAAGATTGGAATGAGATGCTCCCATTTGCTTTGCATGGGTACCGTACATCCATTCGCACTTCAACAGGGGAAACCCCTTTCTCTCTCGTTTAGGGCATGGAAGTTATGCTCCCAGTGGAGGTTGAGATCCCATCATTGCATGTCTTGATGGAAACCAAGTTGACTGAATTTGAATGGTGCCAAACACGATATGATCAGTTTAATTTAATTGAAGAGAAAAGGTTGATTGTCATGTATCATGGTCAGTTATATCAACAAAGAATGAAGAAAGCTTTTGATAAAAAGGTCAGACCTCATGTGTTCAGAGCAGGTGACCTTGTGCTCAAGAATATTCTATCTTTCAAAACTGACGCTAGGGGCAAATTGACTCCTAATTATGAAGGCACATATGTTGTTAAGAGAGCCTTTTTAGGCGGTGCTTTGATTCTTATAACTATGGATGGTGAAGAGTTCACTCGTCTTATGAATGCCGATGCAGTTAAGAAATACTTTGCCTAAAAAAGAAAAGAACAACTCACTAAGTTGAAAACCTGAAAGGGCGACTTAGGCAAAAATGAGTGTCTCGGTGGATTAAAAACCCGCAAGGGCGATCCAGGTAAAATTTAGAGACATAAAAGATAAAATTTATCCCGGTAGATTGAGTACCCCACCTTGGGGCAATCTAGGCAAAAATTAGGGATTATGGCAAGTAACTGCATTCGGTTGGTCCTGATCATTGGAGGCAGTTTTGAGCAAGTCGTTTGGTTCTGATTCGTCATTCTCAACCAAAACCAAGAGCACAGTGGATATTGAAGTTGGTAGGGAGAGCATTCATCATTGTATTCAATGTAGCCCCTTTCCATGTAAATTACCATTTTCAACTTTTGTAAAGATCTATGGAGTTTTGTCATTTACAGACTACCATCCTATTAAATAAAGTTGAGCTTTTATCTAATTGTTTCTACTCTTGTTTATTTCAGCTAAATAAAATTGAATTTTTATGATAATAATTTTGAAATAAATTAATAAATAAAGATCATTTTTCTTAAAAGTATAAAAGCAATTACTTTAAGAATAATCGATTTCAACAAGGAATATCAACAATAGTCTGAGAATAGGTAAGTCTTGAAATGTGAAGCCTTGTTGGTCCTCCCCAGTAATTGGCTCAGATCCCCGTGCAGAGTTTTATCTCTTAGGTTCCCCGACAGAGTTCATCTTCAGATATCGAAGATCTCTTGTTCCTGGCAGCATTTGGTCCCCTGTGAGGTTGTCTTCCATTTAATATGGTATTGACCTAAAATTCCCTGCAGAGTTGACAATTTGTACCCTCAGCAGATCTTCTCTCTCTCTCTCTCTCTCTCTCTCTCTCTCTCTCTCTCTCTCTCTCTCTCTCTCTCTCTCTCTCTCTCTCTCTCTCCCCCCAGCCAGGTTGAGTTATGCAAAGTCGGATGATTCATGTTCATCCTCAGCATTTTTCTCCAGTTGGTGTTTCTATCTTGTTGAGATTAGTCGAGTGTTGCATCGATGACTCAAATATGTGATATTTGTATCCTTTGTGATTGCTTTGTCAGCATAATTATAATCATATACATACATATTCATGCATAAAACACATCACCATATATTTCATTATGTATTTTTATTGCATTTGATTCCTTATCTATGATTCCCTGCTACAGTTATATTATTTCCCCCATACATGTTTGGTGTGTCTGTCCTCCTTCAATTGTAAAGTGTCAATCCCTTTTAGGCAGAAAGAGTTTAACCTTTCTCATTCCCCACTGAGTTATTTCCTCGTGGATGATCATTATTTCAGTTTCTTCCCCAGTTAATTATCTAGATGGAACCACTCCCCTTGAGTTATATCCTCATTGGGTTGAGTCATTATTTGATCGTTACTTTCTAGTTACTACCTAGATGGATATTTTTTGATCCCTCGAAAGTTTATGGCCCAGTAACTGGTAATATTCTTCTTAATTTTTTAGTACATTACTTTTGCCCAATACCCGGTAAAATGCAATCTACTTCCTTTGCTTTCCCTAGTGGATTCGTTTTCACGTTTCCCCAAGCAGTCTATCCTTGATATGTTCATCCTAATCGGTGATGGATATTATTTCTTTGATGGTTTTCTACCCAGTAAAAAGCTATTTGTAATCCCTAATTTTATTCCCCAAAGAGTTCATCCTTGATATGTTCATCTTAACCGATGACGGGTTTTCTCCTTTTTTTGGTCTTCTGCCCAGTAATCGGTAGTTGTAATTCCTACTTTCCTCTGCTGATTTTATCCTTGATATGTTCATCCTAATCGGTGACGGATATTCTCTCTTTGGTATTCTATCCAGTAAATAATAGATATAATTCCTATTTTTCCCCAGCAGTCTATCCTTGATATGTTCATCCTGACTGATGATAGATATTCTTCCTTCGAGTCTATCCTTGATATGTTCACTTTAACTAGTGATGGATATTCTCTCTTTGATCTTCTGCTCAGTAACCGGTAATTGTAAATCCTATTTGATATTTTTCCCCAGCAGGTTGTTCTTACCCAGTGACCGATAATAAATACACCGCTTTTTCCTCGGCGAGTCATCCTTGTTATGTTTGCCCTAACCGGTAATGAATGTCCCTATATCAGAGTGTATTATCTTTCTACCTAGTAACCGGTAATAGATAATATACTTCTGGTACTCCTGTGTTGAAGTTCATTCTTCCCTAATTGAGTTTGAGTGCGTATTTCCCCAGTGAAGTCGTCAATCCCCTGTTTGGTTCGAGTATTTCAGCTTTGTTCTGATTTACCCGTTTCTCCTACAGATTTTCCCTTATCCCTAACTGAGTCATTCCATTGATTTATTTTCATGAAATTCCTCTCGTGTCTCCAGCGGTTTTCAAGACGTAGCCTGGCCTACGCATAAATTTTTTATCCCCCCCAGAGTCTCTGTCTCCCCATTGAGTTTTCCTTATGGAATGCATTATACTCCTGTGGGCCTTCGGTCTCTCCGAATTCTTTTCCTTGGTGGCATTATTTTCCCCATAAAGATTATGTTTACCATTCATATCATATGCATCATGAGGTTTCTTAGGGACCAACATTTATTTCTATATGTTGTTATTTAAGTTCATTCTACTAAGTTGATACGAAGATTTTAACCTTCACATCCTCAGTTAGAATTTCGTTAAATATGGGCAGTTGTAAGACCCCAATTTTGACCCTAAGATCCCTCATGCCATCTCATCATATGCATTGACTTTGGGATCACACCTTGGCATTCTCCTTACCCCTCATTCATTGGGTTTGCATTGGGAGAGGTCACCAAGCACATTTGATTGTATCATACTTTGTTTTTCATTATTTACTAACCAAAATACCAAAAATATGTCAATATATACTTTTTTTCTTTTGTAGGTAGTGTGTGTGTTCACCAATGCCTCATCAAGCTCACATCTAGGGTTTAAGACCCTCAATGCAAGGAGAATAATCAAGAGATGGTTCACAATGATTCTAGATATCATATATGGGTCCCCATGGTCTTCACTCATCATTTTGATCAAGAAATCATCAAGAGTTTGAAGCTTATTTGCCTTGGAAGCCCTAATTCATTTGAGTATCTTGTGTGACTTCCTCAGCAAGTTTCCTCATCATCTGATCAAATATTCCAAGGGATACTTCATTTTACATCATCTTATGCATATATGATCCTCCATGAGTCCAAGATATCAAGAGAACTTCAAGTTTGCAAGTTGGTTCATGGTGGTTGACTAGAGAAAGTCAACTGGTCAAAGGTGGGGTTCACTAGACCCTATCTCCTACAATTTTTCTCATATGAAAATGATTCAAAGAGAAAAGTTACTCCTTATGACATTACAAACAACTTTAATGTTGAAGTCAAGAGCTATTTTTGCTTGGAAAGTCATTTTTTATGGTGAAAGATTATAGGTCATTTTGTCTGAACCCTAGTTAGAAGATCAACTTCCAAAGACCATAACTTGCTCATTTTTATGATATTAAAGCCATTTGAGCTCCATGATCAAATTCAAGATGTCTTATCCAACTTTTATGTTTGGAAGAAGTTCAAATTCAACTTGAAAATTCATGTGCCAAGAAGAAACATTATAGGTCATTTTGGGCCATTACCATTGAACAAGTGATTTTCCTCAACTTCTAAAATGCATAACTCCTTCATGACAAATTCAAATGAGGTCAAATTTATGACCAAATTTAAGACGTTTGAAATATCTACAATTTTGATGAAGGAACTCTTTCCATTTGAAGTCCATATCAAAAGTTATTCAAGGTGGAAGAAGTGAATATTTGACTTGGTACTTGCGCATGGGTTCTTTTCAAAGGTTCATTTCAAGATCATCTCATTTGGCTAAGAAATGAAGGACTTGCGCATGGGTTCTTTTCAAAGGTTATTTGGATGGATTTCACATACACTTCCCAATCTCCATTGCATGACCACATGACATAATTTCAGCATTGCACATTGGTGATTTTGGACCTAAATACATCATTTGATGGGCCTATCACATGCCCATGCAAGCATGCAAGCAAATTGCTAAATTTGACGAATTTTTGAAGTGTGTGGAAATGAATCATAATGCCTATAAATACAACCCTCTTGCTCAGAATTAAGGACCTTATGCCCAAGCTTTGAACCTGCAATCCAAACCCTCACCATTAAAGGATAATCTTGAAGGTTTTCATTTGAAAATCGAGCTTCAAATCTCATTCTGTTTTGAGATTGAAACTCCAAGAGTCCAAGTTTTTCTTTGGTCCAATTCATATCCTACAAGCTTCTGAAGCCAAGTCAAGGACAATTGGAAGCAAGATCAAGCAAGGTTGAAGCTCATTCGAGAGTGATTTTCTAGAATTTTCATCTCTTCGATTCTCTCTCAATTCTTCACTATTCTGTGATTTTTGGTTGGCTAAAGTCCTACCAATGTAGGCAATAAGATTGACTTGTTTTGTGGTCAAATCGAAGCAACTCAATTCATGATCCACAAAATTCAAATCCCTGTATCTTTTTATATACTTGGAATTGGAGAAAATTGAAGTTAAATTTGTGATCCTAAGCATTTTCTTTTTGAAATAGTGTCCTTGTTTTGCATTTTTCTTTGAAATGAAGTTGGACCAGTCCAGTGGAGGTCACCGGAGAAGAAGACCGGAGCCCTAACTCCGATGATGTACTGGTGTGCATCCTGGCCATCTGATCTATTTGAAATATTTTAATCTTAGTCTTTGGTTCTGATTACCATGCGTGTGATGCATTGACTAAGGTTCACCATGGAACGCGCGCGCTTGGCCATCAGATATGCCACCTCAATTAATGAGGGAGATCTGATGACCCTTGTTTTTTTTTATATTTTCTGAATTTTCATTTAATCCTCTTAATTTATTTAATTCATAATAATTTCATTTTTAATCCAAAAAAATATGGGACTTTAACCAAAAATATTTAAATATTTTTATCTCTCATATTCTAAATTAAAATTATTTTTTGGATTAATTTTGATATTTTTCATGAATTAAATATGTTTGTGCATATTTTTAATTGTTTAAAAATACTTCTGACTTTTCAAAAATCATGAACTTTTTTGTCTAAGGTCCTTTGACCTTGTTTGACCTAGGATAAATCTCTTGGCCATTTATTTGATGTTTTGAAGATATTTTAGATTTTGACCAAATTAAATTGTATTTTAATTCATTTTTAAATTGATTTTTAATTGATTAAATGTGCAAAAATTATGTTGAGCCATTTTTATGGTCTTGTGGTGTTTGACTATTTGTTTGAGCCTTGGTCAAGGTTGATTTGACTTTTGTTGGATTAAAATCATTGGATTTAGGGGGATTTATAAAATATACATTTCATCTCCCAAAATGAATGAATGATTTTAATTTGATAAAGTTCCTCCCATGACCAATTTGTGTTTCTCTCTTTCCCATCACTCTTCATCTTCATCCTCATTCTTTCCCATTCCTTTCATTGACCAGAAAAATCTCTAATATTTTAAGGCTAATTGGTTCATCAATGACCTTGCGTCAGATGAACCAATACAAGTATGATTGAGATAGGTCCATCTCTCTTGATCTTTTCTTTTAGTGTGTGGTATGTTTTTGGAGTTTGGTTCATTACCCCAAATCTCTAACATGCATTAACACCTAAATTTTTATTGCCCGGCCTCAGATAGTTGTGACTTCTACATAAGTTCAATTATGATTGCTTAACATAGAGCTAAATTTGATCCTAAAGACATATTATTCTAGTAAGTGAGATTGTAAGTCTCATATCCTTCATGGTATTATGTGGAAACTTGACCTTTTTTCCTTCCTATGGAAGATGTCTTGGTTTAAGGATCCATGCTTGTGAATGGATGGATGATTATTCTCCAAAGAATGACTTAATCAATTAAAAAAAACATCACTAACACTTGACTAACCTTTGACTAACATTTGACTAACTCTTATTAATATTGATTTACTTTTAAGTCATTTACTTTATGCAATTTAAATTCCAATCATTTACCATTCATTGCCATTCATATTTCATTTAACTTGTTTATGTTTATGTCATCTTAACTTTGCTCATTTGATCCATATCTTGTGATTGTATATATTTTGTTTGTGCATTTTGATTTTTTTTATGGTCTTAGGACCTTAAAACACTTAATAAACAACAAAACCTTAAAAAACATTTGGTGGACTATTAATCTTGATCTGAACTTTTGGACTTAGGATTAGACAACATTCTCTGTGCAAAAAGGACTTGGCCAATGCCAATATTTTGAGACCAAGTTATTGTGAACCGAGCCTTCATCTGATGCAAGCCTTGAACTCTGTTTTCATCTGTTACTTTGTCTTGGTGCTAATTGTTATTTTGATCTTGTGTCTGAGTCTTTGTTCTGAGTTGATCAAGGAATATTTCATCTGGTACATGATAACACTTAAATTTACCGTATTTTCGACTCCGATTTCACGTGCATTCTAGTTATTTTATTTCTATTTTGTTGTGTTATTACTATGTTTTTCTTTGTTTTCAGGTTTTTACTTTAATCGGAGCCCCGATCGAGAAAAGGAGCGAAAAAGAGCCAAAAACCCTAAAATTCAGCATTTTGTACTTGTGGCTTCCCCCATGGCTGGCGCCATAGACTCTGCCATGACGTGTCCAAGCTCAACCTCCCTCAACTGCCACGTTCCCCACTACTTCCACTAAGGCGCCTCAGGTTGGCCTTGTGGCGAGCGCCATGGCCTTGTGGCGGGCGCCACAAGAGGAAACGTTTTCCCTCCCATTTTCAAGTTGAAGGGCATCCTTGTCATTTCCATCTTTTTACTTGCTTATAAATAGAAACTCGAAATCACTTTTACAATCATCCAAACTTAGAGCAGAGGCAAACTCAGAGCAACTTTGTTTCACTTAGGCATATATTCAGTACTTCAAAGTGGTAATCGCTTCGCATTGGAGTGTTACCACAATTGTGTAATCGAGTCTGTGATAGAGTCTGTAATCGAGTTTGGAGCACTTTGGAAGGAAGTTAATCCTGCCGCCATTTTCATTTCCGCTTTGCAATTTACTCAACCCTACGATTGGAGTAGGTTTTTATTACTCGCTTTACTTTATTTATTTTCCCGCACTCGCTTTACTTTATTTATTTTCCCGCACTCGCTTTACTTTATTTATTTTCCCGCACTCGCTTTACTTTATTTATTTCGTCGCACTCGCTTTAAATTATTTATTTCCTCGCACTCGCTTTAAATTATTTATTTCCCCGCACTCGCTTTAAATTATTTATTTCCTCGCACTCGCACTACTTTTATTTACTTTCCGCACTCGCACTACTTTTATTTAAATTAATGCACTTTTACTTTACCATGTCTAACTAAATTTATAAGGTTAGAATGTAAGGATCGTAATTGAACCGATAATCCGTACAATTGTTCGTAGAAACACTTAAGGGCTATTTTAACTTTCAACTTAAGTTTTCCCGCACTTCAATTCCGTTGGGTAAGATCGAAAGTCGTCCAACGTCTATCTAAACTTAATTGTTTTTAACTATTTCAAAAACAGCGAAAGCGCTTTGTTTAGTTCATTAGGAGATTTTAACTTAAGAAGAAAAGAGATTTTAAAACTATTTTTGGACGCGTTTATAAGTTTAGAGTCTGGTTCGTGAGAACCTCTTTTGGTTAAGAAATCCAGGTTATAATACTTTTCAACTTAGTCAAGACACTACATTTCTTAAAAATAGGTTTACTACTCTAACGCAATGCGCGCCTTTTTATAAGTGACAATAAGAGGGTTTGATTAGGGAGTACAACTTGGTTCTGAATACGCGAAAGCGACAGTTCCTGTTAAATTAGTTCTTTTCAAAGTAGAAAACATTGCCCATAAGTAGTTCTATTAGCAAGTACTTGGATTATTAATTGATTATGTGAATTACATTAGACCCTATCTTTATTAATTAAACTTCATTCAATACTTTACTTTTCACCGCACACTCTAAAAACACCTATTTTGAATGTCTTTGATAAACACCATAACAATAGATAACGATAGATTGACACTTGGTCTCTGTGGATTCGACAATCTTTTATATTACTCTGACGCGTTCGTATACTTGCGAAAGCACACGCATCAAGTTTTTGGCGCCGTTACCGGGGACCAATTTTGTCAAATTTCATTTTCCTGTTGTTATATCGTTTAGACTTAGGCTATTTCCCGCCGATCAATGCGAAGAACTCGCAGCACCGGAAGTTTAAGCTTAGTATATCCTCTGGCAGAACCTGAACGTTACGCTCGCGCATGTTTATTCTTTCATAGAATTAAGAGAGCTATGGCCGAAGATCAAAACCAAAGACCTCTTAAAGATTTCGCTCAACCATCCAATGAAGAACCTAGTTCTAGTATAGTAAACCCAACCATCCCAGCTAATAATTTTGAACTTAAACCATCCCTGTTGCAACTAGTGCAACAGAGACAATTCGCAGGTCTCGCCACTGAGAACCCAAACCAACATATTTCTTCAATTAGCAGACACTTTCAAAACCAATGGAGCTTCTCCTGAGGCAATACGTTTAAGATTATTCCCTTTTTCCCTCAGAGATAAAGCCCTATCTTGGTTAGATTCCCTTCCACCCAATTCCATTACGACTTGGGATAACCTTAGAAGAGTTTTTCTTGCTAGATATTTTCCCCCGAGTAAGATCGTCGTTCTTCGAAACCATATAACTAGATTTACCCAAAACCAAGGAGAATCGTTGTTCGAAGCTTGGGAGAGATATAAAGAGTTGTTACGAGCATGCCCACATCATGGTTTAGAAAATTGGTTAATCATTCAAACCTTCTATAATGGACTTCACTATAACACAAAGATGACCATCGACGCTGCCGTAGGCGGTGCTCTGATGAACAAACCTTATCCTGAAGCTAGTGCCCTCATCGAAGATATGGCTCAAAACCATCAATCATGGGGAGTCGAACGAGCGACAGTTGAGAAGAAGGAAGTCCAAGGAGGAGTGCATGAACTAAGCTCTATAGACATTATGCAAGCTAAAATGGACGCATTAGCCCTTAAGGTCGAGCATATGTGCATAAATCCGAATATTGTAGCCGCAGTTTCATCGGATTGTGAAATATGTGGAACCAAAGGACACCAATCTGCAGAATGCAGTCTATTAAACGAAACCCACTCTGAGCAAGTGAACTACACCCAAGGGAACCCATATTCGAATACCTATAACCCTGGATGGAGGAATCACCAGAACTTCTCCTATAAAAACAATAACCCTATCCAAAATAATGCACCTCCGAGACCTAGTTATCAAGCCCCAAGATCAAATCAACCTATGCAACCTGTACCACCAAAGCCGAGCCTTGAGAAAATTATGGAAAATTTTATCACCGCTCAAACCCAACAAAATAAGGAGTTCATGAACCAAAACATTCATGTTAACGAATTGACTACTCAGTTAGGAACCAAGGTTGACCAAATAGTTACTCATACTAAGATGCTTGAAACCCAGATCTCTCATGTAGCTTTAAACCAAGCCCCTCAAACTACACCTGGAGGACAATTCCCTGGACAACCTCAACAAAATCCGAGAGGACAAGCCAATGCCATTACCCTACAAAGTGGGAACGCTTATGATGAGCCACCAAACCCTAGATTGAGTGAACCCGAAACTTCTAAGGAATATACCAAGCCCCCGGACGAAGTAAAGGAACCAGAGGAATCTGAAAACCAGGAAGGTCGAGAAAAAGGAGAAGAACCTAAAGATAAAACTTACGTACCACCCGCACCATATAAACCACCTATACCATATCCGCAAAGACTCAAACAAACCCAGATCAATAAACAGTATCAAAAATTTATTAAAGTTATAGAAAAACTTCATGTAGAAATCCCTTTCACAGAAGCCATCACCCAAATACCTTCTTATGCAAAATTTCTCAAAGACATCCTTACCAACAAACGTAGACTTGACGATCCGAAACCTTTGGAATGTAATGCTATTTCCGAGGACAAATTAGCAAAGAAAGATAAAGACCCTGGAAATTTCTCCATTCCTTGCCTTTTGGGTAATCATGTCATCGAAAAAGTTTTTCTAGACTTAGGAGCTATTGTGAGCCTAATGCCTTTAGCAGTTTGTGAGAGGTTAAACTTAGGAGAATTACAACCCACTAAGATGTCACTTCAGTTAGCCGATAGATCTGTTAAGTATCCGATAGGCATTTTAGAAGATGTTCCTGTTAGGATAGGTCAGTTGTTTATCCCTACTGATTTTGTTGTCATGGACATCAAAGAGGACAATGATATACCAATCCTTCTAGGTAAACCATTCTTATCGACTGCAGGAGCCATAATAGATGTCAAGAAAGGAAAGTTGACATTTGAGGTAGGTGACGAGAAAATAGAATTTATACTTTCGAAATTTCTTATGGCACCTGTGATGGGAGACTCATGTTATGCCTTAGATATCATTGATGAATGTGTTAGAGAATTAGAATAAGAAAAATTATAAAAACAATTAAGTTACCATCAACTCTCATAAGGGAAGATGATGACTTTAAGAAACCCTACATCGATGATAACCTTTACGAATGTTTATCCCTTACTCCAAATCCTATGACATGCCCTAAGAAACCAACCTTAGAACTTAAGGAACTGCCTAAGAACCTGAGATATGAGTTCCTCAATGAAAAGATGAACCGTCCAGTTATAGTCAGTGCTTCCTTGAGCCAAGAGGAAACAAACCAACTTTTAGACGTCTTACGAAGATATCCCTCAGCCTTAGGATATAATATCTCTGACCTAAAAGGTATAAGCCCATCCGTATGCATGCATCGGATTTCGCTCGAAGAAGATTCAAAACCCTCCAGGGAATATCAGAGAAGAATAAACCCTATAATGAGTGATGTTGTTAAGAGGTAGATAAAGCTAAAATAGAAGTTATAGAAAAACTAAAACCACCAAAAACCATCAGAGAAGTCCGAAGCTTTCTTGGACACGCTGGATTCTACTGGCGTTTTATTAAGGACTTCTCCAAAATAACTAAACCTTTAACTGGACTTTTAATGAAAGATGTTGAATTCATTTTCGATGAAAAATGTAATGAAGCATTTAATCTTTTAAAGCAAGCATTAATCTTTGCACCTATTATGAAACCGCCTTATTGGTCGGAACCTTTTAAGATAATGTGCGATGCTAGTGATTATGCAGTTGGAGCCGTTCTAGGACAAAGGAAAGATAAAAAATTACATGCCATTTATTATGCCAGTAGAACCCTAGATGCTGCCCAACTTAACTATGCAACAACTGAAAAAGAATTACTCGCTGTAGTTTTCGCTATAGACAAATTTAGATCTTATCTAGTAGGAGCAAAAATTATAGTTTACACTGATCATGTTGCCATTCGTTACCTATTAAGTAAAAAAGATGTCAAGCCCAGGTTACTCCGATGGATTCTATTACTACAAGAGTTTGATTTAGACATAAGAGATAAAAAAGGCACTGAAAATGTAGTAGCCGATCACCTTTCTAGGCTAGAACATCTAAAACCAGAACTAGTACCCATAAATGATGATTTCTCCTATGATAGACTGATAGCTAGAGTAGAAACCATTGAAGATGATAACCTAAGCCCTCATGAGCATCCCCAAAATTCCTTAGCAATAAGTAATGTACCCTGGTATGCAGACTTCGTTAATTATCTAGCTGCTGATATAGTACCCCCTGATCTTGACTACCACCGCAAGAAGAAATTCTTCCACGATGTGAGAAACTTCTATTGGGACGAACTGCTCCTTTTCAAAAGGGGTAAAGATGGCATTTTTCGCCGTTGCGTTCCGGAAGAAGAGGTAAATAGTATTATCAAGCATTGTCATTTTGCACCTTATGGTGGACATGCGAGCACCTCTAAGACATACGCCAAGATTCTTCAAGCTGGCCTATTCTGGCCTACCATGTGGCGTGATGTCTATGCTTGCATTGTCAAATGTGATAGATGCCAACGCACTGGAAACATTTCAAGGCGTGATGAAATGCCTCTAAGAAACATTCAGGAAGTAGAACTCTTTGATGTATGGGGTATAGATTTCATGGGACCTTTCCCACCATCCTTAGGAAACAGGTATATCTTAGTAGTTGTAGACTATGTGTCTAAGTGGATTGAAGCTATAGTTGCACCCACGAACGACACTAGGGTAGTAATCAAATTATTTAAAAACTATATACTCCCTAGATTTGGAACACCACGTTTAGTCATAAGCGATGGAGGATCACACTTTATATCGAGAATATTTGACAAACTTTTAAGAAAGTATGGAGTTAGGCATAGAGTAGCAACACCATACCATCCACAAACTAGTGGCCAAGTAGAAGTGTCCAATAGGGAGATAAAATAAATCCTAGAGAAAACTGTTTCTATTTCTAGGAGAGACTGGTCTTAGAAGCTTCAAGAAGCATTATGGGCCTATAGAACCGCTTTCAAAACCCCTATAGGAACTACTGCTTACCAACTAGTCTATGGGAAATCCTGTCACTTACCTTTCGAATTAGAGCTTAAGGCCTATTGGGCCATTAAAACTTTGAATTTAGACTACCTAGCCGCTGGAGAAAAGCGCACCCTAGACATTCATAAACTAGAAGAACTTAGGCAAACTGCCTACGAGAATGCAAAAATATATAAAGAGAGAACAAAAGCCTATCACGACAAAAGAATAGTAAAGAAGAACTTCAATATAGGTGATCCTGTTCTCCTTTTCAACTCTAGGTTACGACTCTTCCCTGGAAAGCTACGCTTAAGATGGACTGGCCCCTTCGAAGTATCCAAGATTCTGAGATCCGGAGCCGTAGAAATCAAGAACGAAACCTATACTCCATTCATTGTAAATGGACAAAGACTGAAGCTCTATGAAGGAGGAGACATTACAACATACTACTCAAGCCACACCCTGATTGATCCACCAATCCCTACTACTACAGGTGTATAAATTCTAATTGTCAAGCTAATGACGTTAAACAAGCGCTGCGTGGGAGGCAACCCATGGTTTTTCTTTCATTTTACTTTTTCGCATTTATTTAATTTTATTTTATTTTATCACATTTTGCATCGAGACTAAAAATTTGAATGGTTTTCATTTTCAGGATCACTTTCGTAACTTTTACAGGATGCAGGATTTCGATGATATGCACGTGGCCTATAAAGATAATGCTCAGAGAGAGCGCTACATCGCTCTGTATCAGCGCCCTATGACACCCACACGTTATCCTGATCAACACTGTATGGAGGCACTGGGTATCGAGCTGAGTATTCGATTCCTTAGCCACCAGCTTCACTGGGACGAGTTTGCCGACGACTTGAGTAACACCTACAGGAACCTGACATTGGAGTTCCTGAGTTCATTCGACTATGACCCATACCCTGGACCATATGGGTATGCTGGTTTCAGGCTCTTTGGAGTTGAGTACTCTTTCAACCAGAAAGAGTTCGGCGACCTTTTGGGTTTCCAGACCACTCCTGATGCTATCCCGGAGACGCCTATGGGATATTTTCTAGGTAAGGAGGTGGAGAAGTTTTGGAGTAATATATCATGTGGCGGAAGCCAGGATCCATCTACACAACTATCTCATGTTATATATAACCCCGCCTTTAGGTACTTTCAGATGATATTGGCACATTCCTTCTTGGGAAGACCGGATGCAGAGACATTACTGAGTGAAGAGGAGATCTTCCTACTATTTTGTGCATCCCAGTCTCGCCCAATAGCATGTGGGAACTTTTTGTTATATAGTCTCAGTGGTGTCTCCAGATCTACCGAAGGAGTCATCCATGTGGGCGGGATCATCACGCAGATTGCTGTCGCTTTAGGTCTGTCTCGCAAGTTGTCACATCTTCGGATCTACTATGGGTACACTACCATGAACATCGACTTCTATTTAACTAGACGGTTGATGAGGAGAGCCTCTTTCCACCCATGTCAGTTCCGATTGTTGGTCGACAGCGAGGCCATCCATTATTTCACACTGCCAGATCCTATGATGACCAGTGTGCATGATCCAGCGAATTGGAGTTATGCTCTAGAGGGCCAGGGAGAGACCGTCGAGGAACCGAGATCACCACCCATTGTTGAATACACGCCTACACCACCATCTCCCAGGATCACTGTTTTCTCTAATAATCTTTCATTGCAGACCCCCGACATCCGCACCCAGATTGCTGAGTGTCGTAGAGAGATCGCAGAGCTTAGACAGAAAGTGGCTGACCACACTTTACAGATGGGAGTGTCTGATCTCACCCACGCTACCGAAGCCGACTGTTTATATCAGGAGATCGCAGAGCTCGGGCAGGAGGTAGCCATGCTCCGTGGATCCACTCAGGAAGACGATGTCGCAACGCGAAAAACAACCGGCGGAAAAAATACAGTTTACAGAGCCGCCACCGACGCTATTCATCCTATGATGGAAAGGGAGCGCAGGACTAACCTAATAAAGGGAAAGGAATGGTCTTACGACCAAAGATTACAAGGTACGGGAGTCGGTTACGCAAGGGGAAGGTATTAACACCCCTCACGTCCGTCGTACTCGGCGGGATCCACGCTCAAAAGATAGCTCAAAGAGTAATAAAAGGTTGCTAATAAAACTGCTCAAAGAAATACTGCACAAACTGGAATAATAAAACAGATGAAAGATGACGGAGGAAGTGGACTCGGCAGGATGTCGCATCCTGGGCCTACTTAGTTTGTCAGAAACAAACATCAGAGTCAACGTAGTTCCGGGAAAGGGAGACATGCTCGCTAGGATATCGCATCCTATGCCTACGTATCTCCTCTATCCAAAGGAGAATCAGAGCACTCGTAGCTCGGCTAACGCACGCCAAAATAAAACACCAAAAAGAGACGCTGAGACGTCAAAAGAAACACTCAAAAGGAAACAGAATGCCAATACATGGACTTATATCCGACTCCAAACAATAACAAACAAAAGGAAACAGAATGCCAATACATGGACTTATATCCAACTCCAAACAATAACAAAAGGAAACAGAATGCCAATACATGGACTTACATCCAACTCCAAACAATAACAAACAAAAGGAAACAGAATGCCAATACATGGACTTACATCGAACTCCAAACAATAGCACACGCTGTACAAACAAGTACTCACACCAAAGAAGACAAACAAAGGGTACACACACATAAAACAACAAAGAAAGAAAAGGTTGCCCGGAATCTCGCTCAATCTCCTGCCTACGTATCTCATCTGGTATGAGAATCAGGGTGACGTAGTTCCCCTTAACAGGGGAAAGGAGCCAACAAACTAATAGGGAGACTAAGACTCGAGCCTACTAGTTGTCACACAAACAAAATGAGACGTTGAGACGTCAAAAGAAACAAAAAGGTTGCCCGGAGAGATCTCGCTCGATCTCCTGCCTACGTATCTCATCTGGTATGAGAATCAGGGCGACGTAGTTCCCCTTAACAGGGGAAAGGAGACAACAAACTAATAGGGAGACTAAGACTCAAGCCTAATAGTTGTCATACAATCAAAAAGAGACGCTGAGACGTCAAAAGAAACAAAAAGGTTGCCCGGAGAGATCTCGCTCGATCTCCTGCCTACGTATCTCATCTGGTATGAGAATCAGGGCGACGTAGTTCCCCTTAATAGGGGAAAGGAGACAACAAACTAATAGGGAGACTGAGACTCGAGCCTAATAGTTGACATGCAAACAATATCCCTAAATTGAGGTCTCTAACAAGAATCCTACTTCCTCAGAAATCAATCATACAACTCCTACAGAAATGAAGATGAGAAGAGGAAAGCAGATAAACACACAAGCATCAATGAACAAGCATCACACACTATATCCATACAAGAGGCCCAAACAAGGGGTAGGCTTTAGTCAAGAGGGGTCATATCAACCTCGACAAACAAGCCAAACTGTAAGGGTGATCAACTGGGCTCTTAACCACTGACATTGAACGTCAGGGTGAGCAGATCAAAATGGTAATGAGGATGAGACCTCATAGCTCTTAACCTTGACCAGGGTGAGCTCATGACAAAGAAAGCGTGGGGATCCAGAAAGTGAGATCCTATTCCACTTGACAGACACTGGACAAAGATCTTGGGTTCATGTTCAGAAGCATCAGCACGTAGTGCGAGCATAATGAACGACTCACTGAATAACGGGGGATTGGCTACTAATCCCTTTTATCCGTCAATTGCCTCTTCATGGAGGTCTTATCAAGTAACATGCCTCATCTTGGAGGTCTTTGGCACAATTATAAACAAACACAAACAGAGCCTCTTAAGGAGGACTTCCAGCAAAATGCCTGCCAAAAAGGTGACAGGACTTCCAGACTACATGGAGTAAGAAGGTAGCTACCTAAGTTGTGTATCAACCACAATCCAAGGCTTATGCAAAAGCAAAAGCAAGCAAGCAACTAAGGTACCTGTACAAAGGCTAATCAATTAGTATCTTAGACAAACAATCAGAAAACAAACAGTGAAACCATCCAACTGTTACACAACTCAATGTACAATGGTCAAGCAATCAAATGAGGCAATGAGCTCAACACATCAACTTAAATCCCTACAAAACACAAAGAAGTCAAAACACAATCCAATTTGCATCTCAAAAGGTGAGCAACTCAACCATTAATGCTAAATGTCCAAACCTTGAACTTGAGGCTTTTGAATTCGTGTGATCAAGCTCTCCAAAGTTCCAGATCTACTCCTCTATGCTTCTATTGAAGCTTTGTGCAAGAATTATCAGTTGAAACCACCTAGATCTGCTTCAATTTCAAGCTTCCATTTCCATGTTCATGCATTTGATATGCTCGAAATCCAGCTCAATTGACCAAAGTAAGGGATGAATCTTGCTTAGAATTGCACCAGGATCAACAATATGCAAAGAGATTTGGTGTTTGTGTGAAGAAAATTGAATTTCGAAGAGAGAGAAAAATGGAGGGAAACTTGAAATTCTAGATCTGAAATTCTGTTATGGTGGTTATGGATAAGGGTTTGGCTTTTATATGGCATGTTAATCACACTGAAAATCCAATTAGGCCTTGGTTAATCATGATTAGTGAATTATAAGGCAAAGTGCAAAAAATGCAAATGAAACTCATGAAGCCATGCTACACGTGATCTTTTCCATGCTGAGCTTTGAATCCACTTAAAATCTTCCAATGGTCATGATGGAATGGTTAAATTGCTTGTACCATAAGCCAAATTTGAATTGTGAGAATTCCCTCCAAAATGAACATGAATGAAATGATGAGCATACAAGCCTCTATCATGCATGGAAAGGCTTGTTTTGAGAAGTATTGGTCATGAGGAGTATTTTTCAAAAAGAATGGACCAAATTGGAGTTTTGTATCAAAAGTTATGTCACTTTGAATTTCCATGCATACCTTGTGATCATTTGGCCATAACTTCTCAACCATTCATCATATGGACATGATTTAGGGCTTTTTGGAAAGGGGAGACAAAGATCTGCAACTTTAATGTTCACCAAAAATCCATTTGAAACTTCTTTGATGTTGATAAGTCAAGTTGAATGTGGACCAGAAACTTGCCATTTTTGGAAACTTGAAATTACAGGTCATTTTCCATTTTTGGAAACTTTTGCCATGACTTCAAAATATTCAAGATAGATGTTTAGAATGACAAATGGACTTTGTTTGAACATGATTGAGGTGTTTGAATTCATTTCCCCAACCTCAAAGCCTTCAGTTGACTGCACAGTTGACTTTTTTTGTCCTCAGATGATCTTGAAATGCCCTGATCAGCTTGAGCCTCTACCCCATGGGGAAATTGCTCAAAAATGAAACCCTAGATCATGTAAGCTCCTCATAATAATCATGTGATCTTCATCCCCAGCAAATACCTCATCTCTTTGAGAAACCCTAGTTGGAAGAAAGGCATTGATCAGGGTTGACCAGGGATCACAACCCTAATCCAAAGGAACTTGAGGAAGAACTCTGAAGCTCTTGATGATGATAGAACCATGATGATGGTAATATATCCTTGCAAACAAGATAATTCTCAAGACCTTTGAAGAATCAAGAAACCCCAATGAAAAGCAAACCCTCAGATGGTTGATCATCAATTCATAGAGACCCCCAGGCTTGAATCATGTAACTTCTCCATCTTTTGAAAAGACTTTGGAGGATGACCTTCTTATTTCCATATGATATGCAAAATGCAATGCCTAATGCTCTACATTATGAAATGCAATGTGTCAAACTAGTCTCAAGCAGAGGAGGGCAAATTTTGAGGTGTTACAGACGACATCCGAACTATATGATCTCACCATTTCATCTTATTTTATCTCTTTTTTATATTTCTCGTATTTACATAACTCATTTTATATTATCGCATTTGGAATATTATATAAACTATGTCTATACATTGATATTTCTACTTTTATCTATATATGTCTTATGTTTGTTTTATTTGCATTTTTTATTTTCAGTTATTTATTTATTTATTAGTCTAATATTTAATTTTTGTTTTATTTTTACTTCTATAAAAATTATGCAAGTCAATGATACTAGGAAAATCACAAGACAAATGCTATCCGGACCCCTCAAAGCCAAAAGACAAGAGAAACCCAAGCCAAAGGACCAAAATCCGGCCCAGCCAGATGTGGCCTTGTGGCGCCCGCTATAGACCCTGTGGCGCCCGCCACAGCGTCTGTAAAAGGTCGGGGCAAAACCCTTTCTTCACCATTTTCACACCTTACAACCTTCCAAACCCATTTTTCCTCCTTGCAAAAACGTCCTTGAACCCACAAAAAGCTCACACCTTTCTAATCCCCACACTGTACAAATCATTTTTCCGATTTCCATTTTCATTTTCATCCGTCGGATTTCGTAAAAATCCAACCTTTTCATATTTCACTTCATCTTCTTCGTCACTTTTCAAGATCTACACAAATGGAGTTTAATGGATTCATTCTTCGAGGGGGGAAACCGGGGGATAGACAAAGAAAAATCATCGAACGGTTACAAAATCGGGAGATCCTCCCGACAAGGTATGTTGACGAAAACTGTCTCTACACTTTAGGTATCTATCATAGCCTATTTCATTTATTAGATAACTTAGGTTTGCATAATTTCTTTTCCAACAAAGAACCCACCTATGAGCGATTGACAATTGAATTCTTGAGTTCCTTAATCTATATTGTCAATCCTAACACTGCTAGCACAGTTGGTACTGTCAGATTTAGAATGTTTGCTGTTGAATATGAATTCAGTACCAACGAACTAGCCAGCTTGTTAGGAATCCCTCATGGGGACGGTGCTATTTGTGAGGCCCCTTTGGATTCAGAGTGGTCAGTTGAGGTATTTTCCTTCTAGGAGCGATTATCAAACACTTCCATAAACTCTTTTGAAGGAGTTCTTGCCTCAACTATCCATAACCCGGCCATCAGAGTTTTTAGATATCTATTGGCATGTACTATTTTTGGCCGGGAGAATCCAAATAAGGTTAATGCTAGAGAGCTTCTATTTTTACAAGGAAGCCTCACAAATAGACGAATTAATTCAGTCTCATTCATGCTTGCCCATATGACTTTAACTTTGAATAAAGCGGGACCGATTTCTTTTGGTGGATTGATTACGTCTATTGCTCGGGAACTTAACCTGAACAATGAGATGGCTACCCTAAACCCCTTACCTCCTCGAACAATTAACCTAAAATTTCTGAGACATGAAATTGTGCCGTTTGAGGAGAGAAGGAGGCTATATGCTTATGGTTCATGGTGTAGCCATCTCATCTGTTGTTCTACCTTGCACTAGACGTACAGATGTACGAGATGAAAGGAATTGGACTTACGCTTTAGATGTTCCACCTGTTTTAGGTCCTCTTCCTCCTAAAATTCCTGATAAGGCGGGACATGACACTGATGATGAATATGATCGGAGAGAGAGATCTCCCGTACCCCATGTGTCCCCCCATCATCCTTCACCACCACACACTGCACCATCTTCTTCTTCTGCAGGTACCACTCCTGGCTTTTATATTACGGAGGAGATGTGGCGTGACCACATGGCTAGAGAGCAAAGGCGTGACGACCTACTCTCTACCATCCAACAACAACTGGTGAATAACATGAGCTTCATGCAAGAGTCGCAGCGGAGGACAGACAGGTCCTACGACACTGTTCTACAGTCTCTGTAAACGATCACAGATACACAAGCCCGTCAGCAGCACCACCACCGTCAGCATATTGCACTCATAGAAAACACTCAGGGTTCCATTTGGGGTAACCTTCGAGAGGTGAGGACCGCTCAGGATGCCCTGCAGGCGAGGATGGATCAGAGAGATCGTCGTCGTACCCGATTCCGTCGTCCACCTCAGGATGACGAAGGCACCAGTGGTCAGCAATACGTTGACAGGTAACTCTTCCCTTATCTTATTTTGAAACATTGGAGACAATGTTCGATTTAAGTGTGGGAGGAGACTCTATCGTCTTTTCTTTATCGCTTTCCTTTCTTTATCGCTTTTCTTTGTTGTTTTTAGATAGTTTGTTTATTTTTTATTTTCTTTTAGCTGTTTATTTTGATTTTTAGTATAATGCATGAGTCTGACGAGTCACCAAATATAGTATATCTTTAGTACAATCTAATCTCCCCATACCTTTAGCCCCACCGAATTTTTTTTACAAAAGAAAACAGTGTTATTCCGAAAGTTTTCAGGTTTTAAAGACATGTTTTGAGTAAGGATGCGGTGACTTGGGAGAACTTTGCGAAACATCAGTATTATTTTAGCACCATAGACTTCGTAAATATAGGAACCGCTCCCGAAACCCCATATACCATGATCTTAATCATCATTTCCGTATAAGTCCTCAGTAGTTTATCTCAGCAGTCAGCTCTGGCCTACACATCCTCTACGTAGGGGACCGATGCAAATAAGTGAATGATCCAGCAAAACAAAAAAATAAAAGAAAGCAAAAAGGCAACTCCGGTATAGGTGACCCTCACAAAGTCATTTAAACCAAATAATTGTAAAAATTTGCTACGAAAAGAAAAAGAAAAAGAAAAAGAAAAACTTACCCACTGTTGGTTGGTTCAGAGGTATCTGGCACTGAACTCGGTAGGGCGGATTACGATCCGATCCCCCACAACTACAGTTGGGTCCGATAAAAGGGTTTACACATAATTATGTGCCAGAGACCCTATGCTCAGATCATAATCACTAACAGGCCACTCTACTATGAAGCATGTACGGATAACGGGCTTAATGTGATTGCGCTTGAATGAAAAGGACACAAAAAGAGATGAAGAGGCAGGCCTAGGTATTGTGGGATAATATGGGTTGGTTAATATAGGAATGAAGTCTATGTCCGTATTTGCGGATTAGTGTCATCATGATACCCTTAATTCACTCAGTTAGTACCTATCACTGCATCCCGACTTGAACTTAGAATTTTTACCTGAAGCACTCGTTTGCACCAGTTTTTCTTTTATGAGCCTTTTAATGTTTTGCTTGAGGACAAGCAAAGGTTTAAGTGTGGGAGAGTTTGATAACACTGAAATTTACCGTATTTTCGACTCCGATTTCACGTGCATTCTAGTTGTTTTATTGCTATTTTGTTGTGTTATTACTATGTTTTTCTTTGTTTTCACGTTTTTACTTTAATCGGAGCCCCGATCGAGAAAAGGAGCGAAAAAGAGCCAAAAACCCTAAAATTCAGCATTTTGTACTTGTGGCTTCCCCCATGGCTGGCGCCATAGACCCTGCCATGACGTGTCCAAGCTCAACCTCCCTCAACTGCCACGTTCCCCACTACTTCCACTAAGGCGCCTCAGATTGGCCTTGTGGCGGGCGCCACAAGAGGAAAAGTTTTCCCTCCCATTTTCAAGTTGAAGGGCATCCTTGTCATTTCCATCTTTTTACTTGCTTATAAATAGAAACTCGAAATCACTTTTACAATCATCCAAACTTAGAGTAGAGGAAAACTCAGAGCAACTTTGTTTCACTTATGCATATATTCAGTACTTCAAAGTGGTAATCGCTTCGCATTGGAGTGTTACCACAATTGTGTAATCGAGTCTGTGATAGAGTATGTAATCGAGTTTGGAGCACTTTGGAAGGAAGTTAATCCTGCCGCCATTTTCATTTTCGCTTTGCAATTTACTCAACCCTCCGATTGGAGCAGGCTTTTATTACTCGCTTTACTTTATTTATTTTCCCGCACTCGCTTTACTTTATTTATTTTCCTGCACTCGCTTTACTTTATTTATTTTCCCACACTCGCTTTACTTTATTTATTTCCTCGCAGCTTTAAATTATTTATTTCCTCGCACTCGCTTTAAATTATTTATTTCCTCGCACTCGCTTTAAATTATCTATTTCCTCGCACTGGCACTACTTTTATTTACTTTCCGCACTCGCACTACTTTTATTTAAATTAATGCACTTTTACTTTACCATGTCTAACTAAATTTATAAGGTTAGAATGTAAGGATCGTAATTGAACCGATAATCCGTACAATTGTTCGTAGAAACACTTAAGGGCTATTTTAACTTTCAACTTAAATTTTCCCGCACTTCAATTCCGTTGGGTAAGATCGAAAGTCGTCCAACGTCTATCTAAACTTAATTGTTTTTAACTATTTTAAAAACAGCGAAAGCACTTTGTTTAGTTCATTAGGAGATTTTAACTTAATAAGAAAAGAGATTTTAAAACTATTTTCGGACGCGTTTATAAGTTTAGAGTCTGGTTCGTGAGAACCTCTTTTGGTTAAGAAATCCAGGTTATAATACTTTTCAACTTAGTCAAGACACTACATTTCTTAAAAATAGGTTTACTACTCTAACGCAATGCGCGCCTTTTTATAAGTGACAATAAGAGGGTTTGATTAGGGAGTACAACTCGGTTCTGAATACGCGAAAGCGACAGTTCCTGTTAAATTAGTTCTTTTCAAAGTAGAAAACATTGCCCATAAGTAGTTCTATTAGTAAGTACTTGGATTATTAATTGATTATGTGAATTACATTCGACCCTGTCTTTATTAATTAAACTTCATTCAATACTTTACTTTTCACCGCACACTCTAAAAACACCTATTTTGATTGCCTTTGATAAACACCATAATAATAGATAACGATAGATTGACACTTGGTCTCTGTGGATTCGACAATCTTTTATATTACTCTGACGCGTTCGTATACTTGCGAAAGCACACGCATCAGTACATGAGAAGACAAAGAAAACTGCTAGCTATGGGAATTGCTTGCTTGGATGTGGCTATATTTATTTGATGCCTTGATATTCATGATGTTTGGATATTGCTTATTTGCTTATTGCTTGTTGTTTGTCAAAGTCCAAAGGGAAAGTGGGTTTTCTATATGACATTCTTGTTTGTTGGATTGCATTCCATTGGTTAGATCTTTTCAACTCTTAACTTTTAATTTTATGCTTAGGATAGCCTATTCATCTTCTCCCACTTCTTAAATTTCAAAATCTCTCCCACCTTTTCAAAACTTTCTTTGCTTGTGATTTCAAACTTAGACCTTATTTCAAGTAGAAACTTTGGCCTTATGCCATTGAATTTTTGAACTTCTTTTCTTAAATCAAACTTGTAAATAAACTTAATCATATTGACTTAAAATTTCAAAATACAAAAAGAACCAACAACTCCATTCAAACTTTTGTCCCTTTATGCTCTTCTCAATTAATTCTTTTTGTTAAAAGCAATTCACCGAGTTTGAAATTGTTACCACGAACTACGAGGTTTTGATCCCTCATTTTTATGTTGGTACGTAGGCACAAGTCCGAAGGTCTTGTCAAACATAAAAATATAATTAATGAATTGTTTTCTCATCCCCACATTCTATTTTTCTTAAACATCTTTTATGCCAAAATGTATACACACATAAAAAAGGGCTCCCTAGGAGTACCTGTGATACTTTGGGTGCTAACACCTTCCCTCTGTGTAACCAACTCCCTTACCTGTAATCTCTGGCATTTTATTAGTTTTGATTTGAAAACTTCTTATCTTTGGGTTTTGTTCTTACTTTTCTCTTTTCCTTTGGAAACAATAAAAGCGTGGCGGCGACTCTGGTTTTATTGACGTAACTTATCCATAGTTTGATGGTCATGAATTTACCGTTACACTTGCTTCATTTGATCATCCTATCGTATCACCATTAATTTACCACCATTCATTTACCATCAATTCAAGTCAATTTCAACCATAATTCACCAATTAAGCACCCATTTCATTCATGTTACAAGTCATTGGTTTGCTCATGGTTTTTGGACTTTCAAGGCATTGGATTCACCTATGAATATGATCTAAAATCACTCCACAAAGCTCCAAGCCTCATTTTACATCATGATATGATCATATGAGCTTCAAGAATCCACCATTGTGCCTTAAAAATCAATAAATCACAAAATGACATTTCTAGGTCAAGTTGGTTGGTCACATTTTAGCAAGGATGACCTATGATTTGGTTCAAAGTCTATAACATTTTCATCTTCTAAGCTTTTCAAGATCTTCTTCGAGCAAAATGTCCTAATTGAGTCCCTCTTAAACTTTGTTTCAAGGTACAAGACCTAATTTATTGATCAAGGACCTCAATGTTTGCATTGGCCAAGCTGGTCCAATGTGTCTAACATGCCCTTGAAACATGACCAAGACCATCACTTTACCACATTGCCATTTCCAAACCACAACTCCTTTTGACCTGGTTCCTTTTGCATTTGGTCAAGGAAATGGCAAGGAACATTTGGCACAAATTTCATGCAAAATGCACGATCAAATTTCATTTGGCCTTAGTTCAAAAATTGGAAATCGTCATGTTGCATAAGCCAGATCACAACCAATCAGAATTTGCAAATTGATTCACCAAGGTCCCAATCAATCCCAATTTGACCCCTTTTGACTTGTAACACATTATGCAACATACCAAGGCCCAAATAGAAGTCAACTTTGGTGTGGAAAGATCACAAATCATGAAACCCGATGCAATGTGCAAAGTTCAGATTTCCCCCAAATTGGCTAAAATCCAAATGCATAACAAGCCACCCCAATTCCCTTAGTTGTTCTTGTTTAGTGCTAAGGACCAAAACCAGTTGGTTGGTGAAGCAAACCAAGTCAGAACATCCCATTTCATGTTCCCTAAAATCCATTTACAAGCATGCTTCGAACCACATGTGTTTTCTGAGCAAACCACCTATTTTCTCCCTCCAAACCACTCCATCACCTTCCCTATAAATAGGGGAAGGTGTTCTACTTCAGAACCGATCTTCAAAAACAAAGATTCCTTTTCTGAGTTTCAAAGCTTTTCAAATCAAACAAACCACCCAAAATCATTACATAAGCATCACTAAAGTTTTTCCAAACCCTAACTCACCTTCCCAACACCTCACCTGAGTTACACCAACTCATCAGAGTTCACTTTTAAAACGGATTCTGATCAGGTAGCTATACTCATACCCTTCACTCAAATAGTTACCAATCAACTCGAAATTATCCACTGAATATTAACCCTATGATTTGAGTGTTGATTATCCAATATCAAGCATTTAATTTTTGTTCGAGGTCAAGTTTGTTCTTCTGAATTTCTAGAAAATACTCCACACTCAAATCCAACCAATGGCTGATGAGTGTGGAGGTTAGATCGTTGATGAGTTTAAGTGTTGATTTCATACTTGAATCCATTGTAAAACTCATGTTTTTGAGATTTGATTTTGGGGTGTCTCAAGGAAGAAGACGAAGCCTGTGCGCAATTTTTGAATTTGAAACTATTTGTTGCCATGTTCCGATTGGCCAACTTGTGTGTGTGTGTTTCATTTTATTATTTGTTTTATTATTTTATTTTGTTGATCCGTTTCTAATCACCACAAGGCTCTCGGCTAAGTGGATGGGGCTTGTCCCCATGACCTCAGGGTCAGAGGTTCAACCCCTAGCACACTCCCATTTTATTTTATTTTCCTTTCTTTTATTAGTTTTAACCCCATTTATTTCCTTTTTCATTTGATTTTTTACCACTTATTTTTATTCTACTGAAAATATTTCCAACACAAACCCTAATTATTTTTTCCTCTTCTATTTTATTATGCTTTGTTTCATTTTATTTGAGTATTTTTTTATGAACTTATTAGGTTTTGAACATTGGTAGCTAATGAAGTATATTAAGTCATGATTATGGTTTGACTAGGGTTGTTTGAACCTTATATGCTTCAAATCTATCAATGAATGATCAATGGATCATTCATGATACTTTGAGGCATAGATAGGCTACCTCTATATCAACCAAACTTGGATCATTTGACATATAGATGAAGCTTTGCTTGTATACCTACAAACTTGTGGTTTCATTTGATTTATTATGTTTCTATTGTTATACTAACCTTCTAACCATTATACTAACTTATTTATATTATACATTGATCATTGTATAACTTGTCTAACCTAATTATTAATCAACTCATTAATCTTTAACCCTAAAGTGATAAAGTCTTCCTTTTGTCAAACTATTAATAAATGGACTCGGGGTTTTCATAACTTTCATTGTTACAAACCTATTGTAAGTTGATCATTGATCATCTTCAATACTTTGCATCATGATAAGTTATCCCCTGATGCATCATATTTTGAATCTTTTGACCTAAGGATAGATAATCCTCAAGTGTTGGACTTGTACATACTACTAACCATATTTCACTTTACTAACTTTGATTACCACTAACCATTGTTATTGTGACTTTATCATTGTTACTTTGTTATTTAATTTTATGTTGTTACATTGTAATTTACATTCAAGTACTCATCATCATCATTGTATAAACTCATCATGCATGTTTAGTATTTCTCTTTACCTTATTGTCATCATACATTAAAAACAATAAAAACATGATAAAATGATAAGACCAAAGAAAGATTAATTCCACTTGTAATCAACTTGGACTTAGGGGATCTCATCTTAGGACCTTTGTTTGGAGGACCTTTCCATAGTTTGCATACTTGGTTTTTAACTTTGGATTTCATCTATAACTTATATATCAGTTGTAAGAATGACAATCCTAGGGAGGCATGTTTGTAAGACCATTACCCTTTGTTAGCTTAGTTCACTTTTGCACACATAAGACTTTCTCTTGGACTACCTTACAATGAGACCCTTTACTTTCTTGTTTGGTTACTTTGTATATCCGTTACATTACCCAATTTCATAATCAAATAAACAAACCCTTGATTCAACGTCAAGTGGCATTTTCATAATCAAATTCAAAATACATAAAATTACGATTAATATTATGCTCCACGAGCCTTAAGTGGTGGATAATGAGTAAGAATGGAGCTTTCCTACCCTTACTTTGATTATTTTGGACGCAAGACACTTGACTTGTTGTCTATAATTTTCACCTCCGCCCATAGACTTTAGTGCAATCTAATCATAAACACTTTTGTTCATAAACCCTTATTCAAGGTAAAAACAATGCAACCCATTAAATATCATTTTTGTGCCTTAGGGAACGACTCTGAAAACCCTTTTCTCAAAGGTAAAAACAACCAAGCCATAAACATTTTCTATTCCAAACTACGAAGCTCTGATTTCTCATCACCTGATGAGTGATGTGTAGGCACAAGGGCCACAATCCTTGGCGAGCACAATAATAATAAACCCCAGAGTCCTATCATTTCACACTCTTTAGAAAATAAACAAGAATAAACAAATAAATACCCACATACGCAAACAACTTAAATGGTTCCCATGGAGTACCATGGACACGACAAGTGCTAATACTTTTCCCTTACAAAATCGACCTCCGAACCAAAACCTTGGTTCCAAGACCGATTCCTTATCCATATTCGCACTACCCGTGTGCACCTTTTCCTTTTAAGGATTTTATCGACTATTTTCCCTCTCCTCTCCAATAGAGGAAATCAAATTAAATTCGTTGGAAACTCTTTTGGTTTTCCCTTCTTTTGTCTCTCTGATTTGAGGAGGTATTCTTTAGTTTTTTAGTCCCGATTTTGTTACCTGATTCAAACTCCAGTAGTGATAGCTGGTGACTCTGCTGGGGACACGGTTTCCCTAAGCAAGTCTAGCCTAGTTTAGGTTGTCCTTCTTTTTTGCGTATATGGGGATTTATCTGTTTATTTATATTTTCTGTGTATATATTACTTTTTGTTACTAACTTATATATATATATATATATATATATATATATATATATATATATATATATATATATATATATATATATATATATATATATATATATATTTCTATGACAAAGAAAATGGTTACAATAATGATTGCAATTAAAACATTGTGTGAAAGACTCTCCACCCGAGTCTGAGAGCTTACTTGAGATAGGAGAGCTCACTTAGTGGTAGACTCTTTTAGAGGTATTGATGACCGTCGAGGTTTCGACGTAAGCATCTTTATCTTCATTAGAGTTTGTGACCCTAAAACCCCTTTTGTTGAACATTTAACCTTGGTCGGCCTAGACCGATGGTCGCGTAGTATAGGTCTCTAAGGAGATTTCCTCGCGAGGGTCGATACGGAGATCTCACTTATATTAGATTTCCTTGATGAAGTTGTCACCTGGTAAGTAAATTAACATAAACGGCAGACAGTCAAGGGAGTCCATGCTCTAAGGATAGTGTCTTACACCCAATTTCTCAAAAGCCCTAGATCATGTAAAATGAGAACCCTGGTTTGAAAAGAAGTAATTATTAAACCTCACTCCTCGTCACACTAATCCCATATTTTGAACCTCGTGCCTAAAGTTCCATGGAAAGTAATAAGAACCGTTCATCCATCCATGCATTCATGAACATTCATACATCATTAATCAATAGAGCAAAGCTCTTAAGGATTTCGTTTGTTTAAATGCAGAAAGTACAAGACTTTTTGCCAACACAATCATGGATCCCACATCAAGGAAGAACACTTTCTCATTCAGATACAAGAGTCCATAAACTGACACTTTGAAGGTCTTTTACTCTAGAGTAATATCCCTAAAGGATAACAAATTTAGAGCTACCTTTGGCAACATCATATACCTCCTGACAAAAAGGTTGACTATGGTGAAATCACCATATTAGCTCAGTATTATGACGTCCCTTTGAGATGTTTAACATTCCCTGACTTTCAAATTTCCCCAACTCTAGAAGATATTGAGGGGATTCTCAACCGACCGATAAAGGAATGTAACTATTTCCCCAAGTTTGAAGAAGAATTTTGCTTGTCTAAACTCTCCTTCGTCTTGGGTATCAACGCCAGTGAACTAGTGGCCAATCGACGACTGATGATCCAACCCGTGTTGCTCAAGAGGATGAACATCACGATGTTTAAGTTTTTATTTGTTTTTATTATTAGCCATCTGTGATAAGCGGCAGACAGTCAAAGGAGTCCATGCTCTAAGGATAGTGTCTTACACTCAATTTCTCAAAAGCCCTAGGTCATGTAAAATGAGAACCCTGGTTTGAAAAGAAGTAATTATTAAACCTCACTCCTCGTCACACTAATCCCAGATTTTGAACCTCGTGCCTAAAGTTCCATGGAAAGTAATACGAACCGTTCATCCATTCATGCATTCATGAACATTCATACATCATCAATCAATAGAGCAAAGCTCTTAAGGATTTTGTTTGTTTAAACGCAGAAAGTACAAGACTTTTTTCCAACACAATCATGATCCCACATCAAGGAAGAACACTTTCTCATTTAGATACAAGAGTCCTATAGTAAAACATTAGGTTGAAAACATTCCATGCCCTTGGTATTTCTACTCCTTCCAAATTCTCAAGTTTATAAGCCTCATTATTCATATTCTGTCAGATACGATAAAGCCCTTTCCAGTTCAGGGAAAGTTTTCCTGTCTTTCTTGTGTTTGTGACCTTCTTCAAAACTAAGTCACCCTCTTGAAAACTTCTCGGGAGGACTCTAGTATTGAACCTCATGGTCATTCTTTGCTTTGTTGCGCATTCCCTAACATGAGGCGTTCTCTTGATTTCTTCTATATGGTCAACCAATTTATTTAATCCTTCCTCATTGAAATGGTTATCAAAATTTTACTCGACACCAGGTTTGAGAGTTAACTTCTACAAGTATCATTGCATCAGCCCCGTACACCATTCGAAAGGGGGTCTTCTTAGGGGTTGAATGAGGCGTAGTGTGACAGGATCATATGATCTCGTTCAAGTACTCGGTCCAAAGTCCCTTCGCTTCATCTAGATTTTTCTTCATTCTTGATAGGATAATCCTATTTTATGCTTCTGCTTGACCATTATCCTGGGGATGCTCAACCGAAATAAACCGGTTTTTTATGCCGATGTGGTTGCAAAATTCTACAACCGACGAGCTTGTGAATTGCGTGCCATTATTGGATACAATTATCCCTTGTAGTCCAAAACGACATATGATATTTCTCCAATAGAAACATCTTACCCTTTCTGCTGCGATCCGGGGTACGGCCTTAGCCTTCACCCACTTGGTGAAATAATCCATTATAACTATAAGAAATTTTAATTGACCGAGTGCTAAAGGAAAATGGACGAGAATATCTGATACCCAGGTTAAAAAGGCCAAGGGGGAAATAACTGAATGTAATAACTCGACAAGAAAGTGTATGAATGGAGCATAGGTATGGCATTTGTCACAACGATTTATGAGCTGTGTATAGTCTTGTAGCATACTTGGCCAATAGTACCTGACCCTAAGTATTTTTCCAAATAAAGTTCTTCCCCTATTATGACTTCCACACACTCCTTCATGTACTTCTTTCATTATGAGCCCTACTTATTCTTCGGCGAAACATCACAACATCGAAGAAGATCTGCCCATCTTGTATAGTTGGTCGGCTACCATGAGATATCAGACATATATCCTTTTGATGTGTCGGGCTTTAGTCTCCTCATTTGACAATTTTTCTTGAGTCAGGTATTGAATGATGGGTGCCATCTAAGCCCTTGAGTTTTCTAATACCATGAATTCCTCCATTTTTGTGCTTGGTGCTTCCAAAGTTTGTTGGATTACCGTTCTGTTTAATCGAGGTCCCTTGGTGCTGGCTAAACGGGTAAGTAGACCAACTCTGGCATTTTCTTCCCGGGGAATATGTGATACTTCAAATTTCATGAACCCTTAGCTAAGTGCATAGCTTGTTGAAAATACTTGAGTAATAATACATCATTTTTATGATGATATCCTCTGATTTTACTAGCGACTAATTGCGAGTCAGTACGAACTAGCAAATGAGAGACTCAGACTTCTTTGGCTAACTTTAATCTGATAATCACTACTTTGTATTCTACTTGATTATTACATGGCCTAGAAATTGAAGTAGAGAGATTGTTCTAGTACCAACTCTCACGGTTCCTCCAATACTATCCCTGCTTTGCTGCCTTTGAGATTGGATGAGTCGTCCACCAATAGGATCCACTGCTCGGGCCCTTCCTCCAGGGCGGGGGAACTCAATTCTATTAGGAAATCTGCCAATACCTGTGACTTGATTTTGTTCCTGGGCGAGTATGTGATATCGTATTCGGGCAGTTCTGCAACCAATGCCACCATCCTACCTACTAGATCCGACTTTTTCAAGATTCACTTTATGGGATAGTTCATCTTTACTGTGATATGGTGACCTTGAAAGTACTGTCTAAGTTTCCTGGAGGTAATCACTATTTCCAAATATAATCGTTTGATATTTTGATAACATATTTATGCTTCTTTAAGAACCTTGCTGAAAAAATAAACCAACCTTTCATCCCCATCATTATCCTGAACTAGTACCGAGCTAGCAACTTTCTCAGAGACTACTAAGTACAAGGTAATGGGTGAATTTTCCTTAGGACGGACCAAGATCGGTGGGGTATACAAGAACTGTTTAAGTTATGTAAACTCCTTCTCACATTATTCCATCCACTAGAATTCTGTAGACTTCTTTATAGTTGCGAAGAAATGTATAGACTTATCACCTGTGCAAGACAGGAATCAGGACAAGGCAGTTAATCTCTCAGTCATTTGTTGGATTTCTTTCACTGATGTCGGGCTTCTCATATTAATGATTTCCTGGCACTTGTCTGGATTTTCCTCTATTCCCTGATGTGCCAGCATGAAGATAAAAAATTTATCAGCTTGTACCCAGAAGGTGCACTTGTCGGGGTTAAGACTCGTGCCAAACTCCCTTATTGATTCAAATGTTTCTTTCAAGTCTTTTACATGACTTACTTCTTCATGGGTTTTCACTAACATGTCGTCGATATATACTTCAAAGTTTCTCCCTATCTATAATGAGAATACGATATCCATCAGCCTCTGATACGTAGCCCCGACATTTTTGAGACCAAAAGACATTACTTCATGGTAATAATTGTTTATGTCGGTCATGAATGTTGTTTTTGGAGCATCTGCCGGGTTCATTCCTATTTGATTGCAGGCATAATAGACATCCATGAAACAGAGAAAATGGAACTCGGATGCACCGTCAATCAATCTAAGAATGTGTGGTAATGGATATGGGTTCTTTGGGCAAGTCTTCTTAAGATCAGTGAAATCTATGCACATCCGCCATTTTCCTAATTTCTTCTTTACCATGACCATGTTGGATAACTAGGTGAGGTATTTTATTTCCCGGATGAACCTGACCTTCAAGAGCTTGTCGACTTATTTTGTGGCAACCTTTCTTTTTTCTTCTCCATTTTTTCGTTTCCTCTACATTATAGCCTTCGATGAAATATCAAATGCAAGCTGATGGCCCACAACATTTGGGTCGATCCCAGGCATATCTGATTGCTTCCATGTAAAGAGGTCAAAGTTATCTCTCAATACCTTGATGATTCCATCTTCTTCTTCTTGAAACAACTCTGAACCTATCTGTGTGACCTGAAAATATTCAGCACCAATTTTCACCTTTTTAACTCTCCAGCAGGGGTCAGGCTATCATTTTATGGATCCTCCCGAGGATCTAGGTTGACCAAATTCACCTTCAAAGTGTTTTATTTCATAGGACGATCATGTTGGGCCTTCTTTTTTAATTTCAGGCTATCCTTATAGCATTTCTAGCCGATCTCTAACCACCTTTAATTACTCTGACTTGTCCACCTTGTAGGGGATACTTCATGGTTAGGTAAAGAGTGGACAAAACGACCTCCAAAGTGTTGAACACCGGTATTCCAATGATGATGTTGTTTGGTGACAATGCATTCATTATCAGGTACCTCACTTTGATATTTTTGGCATTTCTTCCACTTCCAAAGATGGTCATGATAGACAGAAGCCATAGTACTTGGACTTGTTCCCCAGAGAAACTGACCAGGGCACCTTTAAAGGGTAGCAACTCGGATGTATCCATGTTCATGCCCATGAAATACTCCCAATGCAATATGTCGATAGAGTTTCCCGGGTCAATAGCACCCGCTTGAGACTTCAATCCTGAACCTGTACTTTTATGACCATCAGGTTGTTCTCACGCGCTAGTACACGTTCTGAATCTTGTCTTGAGAAACCATCAACAATATATCTTTCTTCTTTTTCTGGAGGAAGTTTTTTTGACACATGCATTACTGATCGAACGTATCTCTTTCTGGACGATCTTGTTTCCTCTGCATCAGTGATACCTATTAAAACGGTGTTGAGCGTGTGGCGGACCATCCATGTCTCACGTACTTCCTCAGTGCTTTTTCCTTTCTTGGCATAGAGATTCTACGAGTTTGGTTCTCTCATGGAAGAGCTTCTCTTTCCTGCTGACCCTTCTACTTCTTTTACATACGACAACAACCAACCTCTTTGGATAAGGATCTCAATTTACTTTTTCAACTGATGACAATCTTTAATATGGTGGCCTCTCAAATGATGATAGAAACACCATGCATCCCTATATTTTCCTAGCACAATGTTGACCCTTTTGGGACAAATATGTTTCGGTATTAGCTTGAGAAGATATACTTCTCGCAGGATGTCAACACACTTTGCATTGAATATGGTAAAGTTTTCGGTGAAGTTGTCATATGGCCTTCGAGAAGATTTTATCGTTGACCTTTCCCTCAAACCTTGTTTATGACGTTCTTTCATGAGCTTGGTTCCATCATGCATAGGCTGTGTCTTTTCTTTAGCGTCTCAACATCTTTTCTCCATTTTGCTTTCTTCCCTCTTGATATAACATTCTACTATGTTCATTACTTCCTTCATGCTAGTGCACGACTTATGCACCAATGGTTCATTGAAATAGTCGACTTTTAGGCCATTTTGGACAGCTCCCACGAATATTTCCTGATTAGGATGAGATACCTTTATAGTTTCTTCATTGAATCACACTATATATTCTCCGAGGGACTTAGAGGGTCCCTGGAGGACGTTGAACAAGTAGGTAGTGGTCACCTTTCTATGTTTGCTGGCCGAGAAATGGTGCACCATTTTCCTGGTTAGATCCTGGTAACCGGTGATTGATAATTTATGAAAGCTCATATACTAGCGCATTGCCACATACTTGAACGTTCACGCCATAAGCTTGCATTTCAAGGAGTCAGAAGCTCCAACTATTTCCATTTGATTGTTAATTGATATTACATGCTCATACGAATCACTTTTTCCATAAAATGATGGTAAATGTGGTGGTTTGAAGTTTTCTGGGACTTGATCGCCCCAAATCACCTCTGAAAGAGGTTGAAGATCCATAAGCTCCTCCTTATCTCCATCTTCCTTAGTGCTTTGAGATTTCTATAATGTGTGGATACTTTCTTGCAAAGATTCATTTTGTTGGCGCAGATTCTTCATAATTGTAAGGTGTTTTGCCATTTTAGATGGGGTGCGGGGTTCACTCATGCTAGGAGATGATCCAGACATCATATTGCTATGATGAAATGTATTTTTTTGTGAGGCCTGAGAAAGTTTTACCAATGCCCCACGGTGGGCGCATAATGTTCCTGATAAACACTATTTGGCTAATCTCCCTGAGACGGGTCAGGCAAGATCACAATCGTATTGTATGTACGAGGTTTTCGATGTCTGTCCTTTCTTTCTCGATGGAAAGCATTTTTATACTATCATGCCTCTAAGGGCCCTTTTAAGAAGAGTCCCTTTAAATTCCATATTTTTATGATGCCAATAACGTCAAACGTCCTCTTTTATCATCATGTAATGTCTTTCTCATCAGTTTATATAACTCTCATACAACCATGGAGCTACATCAAACTGTTACATATGGCCGTTCATGTCGTCGACCAACATTTCCAGGAGACCGAGTCCAACCTATTCATGTCGTACACCAACACTCTCATGATCGGGGTTCGACTTGGTCATTTTAGTGCCTTCGGCATACTCAACACACTATCTCTTCATCCCCGACCGCACTACTCGACCTCGAAAATTCCAGAATGTACATAAGTCTCTCGATCATGAGGTCCAAAGGAACGAAGTGCTTAGACAGAAAGTCCTTAAATTTCTCCTTTCTTGAGTCGGTCACCTATTCGATAAATTACGGTATGATAATATATATATATATATATATATATATATATATATATATATATATATATATATATATATATATATATAATTTAATAATTTAAATAGATAAAATTCAAAAGAGAGACTTAATTATGAATTACTTTCTTCCTCCCAAATCATACTGACTCTAACAAAATTCATTTGTTGTAAAATATATATTAAATAAATCATACATAGAAAGTGAATCTCAAACTCAAACTTCATTAATGTCATTACACTTAAAAAAGAAACCACAAGCTTCAACTTAATCATCTCACCCAAAAAAATCCAAACAACTATTTTTTCATTAAAATAATTTCTTAACAAAAAACAATCCAAACCAGAAAATAAGAGTTGTTAACATGTCATATTTCTCAAAATAAGTAAAAACTAATGTGAGAATGTGACAACTAAGTTGAAAGATGAAAGAATTAATATACACAAATCCATTATTACAGCTCAATTGTTTTAATTCTGTTTTAGTTATTTCGTGATTATATTAATTATCTTCTTAATTGTGTTTTTTCTCTCTCTTCTTTCATATTTCAAAAAGTCTCTTTTGACCATCTTCACCTTCTCCTTCTTCTTCCCTTCTTCGTCGTCCCTGCCCCATTCCTTCCTCTCTTTCTCTCTCTCTTCTTTCTCTCTCTTAATCATCTACACCTCATACACGGTTTCATTTCTCAATGAATGATAATTTTTCTCATATATCCAATTTTTTCCATTGCTTTTGATCCATTTTTCAAACACCATGGGTTTATGTTTTTCATCCACAAAAGTAGTTAGCGGCTCTAACGGCAATACAACGAATAATGATAACCGTAAACGGAATTCGTCGACCTCCACGGAAACCGTTACCGGGACGTCAACGAAGGCAGGGGCGGCGTCGGTACAGAAACATCTGGTGCCGAGCTCTGGTCAGCGGAGGAGAGGACCGGATGAAGGCCAGAAGAAAGGTAATCCAAGTCAGCAAACGAAGCCGAAAGATAAAGTTAGTTCGCGGCATGTTCCGTGTGGGAAGCGAACGGATTTTGGTTATGAGAAGGATTTTGATAAGAGGTTTACGCTTGGGAAATTGCTGGGACATGGACAATTTGGTTATACTTATGTTGGAATTGATAAATCTAATGGAGATCGTGTTGCTGTTAAGAGACTAGAGAAAGCAAAGGTATTGTTGTTGTTCATGCTCTTTGATTTTGTGATTTTGTTTTGTTTGGTCAATGGGTTAGGATTTAGGAAGAATTTATGAGATTTGGTTTTCTGGAGGTACAGTTTGTTGTTTTCTGAATGGGGATTGTTCAGATTTTTTGATTGATATTGATCTAGACTTGCTCAACTTTTTGGTGTTCAAGTTTGAAGTTATTTTGTAACTGGGTATAACAAGCTTGACTAGTTAAAGTTATGATTGACTTGTTATGTAACTTGTATATCAAGCCATTTGGTTGTTGTATTATGGCTTTGTGAATTGCGGTTGCGTTGCGATGTTTGACATTGCGGGAAATTATGAATATAAATGTGGTTGACGCGGATGCAAGTGTAGGTGTGATGCGGTTACATAGACCTTCAAAACCTTTATATTGCGACCACAATTGCGGTTATAAAGGTTTTTCCAGTTTCTTTTTCCACCCTTTGGTTGTGGAATCCTCCAAGGATGGTTATGACAGTGTTTAATGCAAGAGAGAATAATGTGACTTCAAGTAAAAGATTGATTGACCGAGTAATTTCGGATATTGTTAGTTTTGTAATGCCTGCAATGGATTTTAAATGAATGTGTAATCTGAGTTTTAAGTTCCTATTTTTACTCAGAGCCCTTTTTAGTAAGTTATGATTGTTTTTGCTCTGCTTCGTATACACATGAATCAGTCATTTGAGTTTTGTGGCAGATGGTTCTCCCCATTGCTGTTGAAGATGTAAAGAGAGAGGTCAAGATATTGAAAGAACTTACCGGCCATGAAAACGTGGTTCAGTTCTATAATGCTTTTGAGGATGATTCATATGTGTACATAGTTATGGAGTAAGTTAATTTCCCCCCTTCTGTTTTTTATTATTTTTGTACGGTTTCGTTTTGGTATATGATTCTAAGCATTATTAGACTGCAATAAATTCTGGATGTCTTTTGGCTGCTAATTCGTCAAATCATTTGTGCTGTCTTTACTATATCTGTTGTTTTGCTTCTTTATACGTCTATTAAAGTAAACTGCTTGGCAATTTATTTGATTAGGTTATGCGAGGGGGGAGAACTACTAGACCGGATACTGGGCAAGTAAGTTCTGTTTGATCTTGGATGTGTTTGATTTTTTCCTTTACTGTCTAGTTGGCTCTTCAGAATGTCTACAATTTCACAAATTTTCGGTGCCAGGATCGCCGACGACTCCAAAATATTATTTCTTGCTAATTTTCTGTTTTTAGCAATGTGTTTTTTTCTTTTATCCTGAACTTAGTTTTTCTACATCTTCTTTTGCAGGAAGGACAGCCGTTATACTGAAAAAGATGCTGCAGTGGTTGTAAGGCAGATGCTGAAGGTTGCAGCTCAATGTCATTTACATGGTTTAGTACATCGCGACATGAAGCCAGAGGTATGGTAAAGTCCAGTGGCATATTTAAGCTATGTGGAGTTATGCTACTAGATATTAAATTCATTTTATTTTCCTCTTTGTATGCAGAATTTTCTTTTCAAATCAAACAGAGAAGATTCAGCTTTAAAGGCTACTGATTTTGGTTTGTCTGATTTCATAAAACCTGGTGAGGAAAACTATTTATGTTAATCATTTGATTGATTTGTTTCATTTTCATGCCGCTATGTATCATACATGTTCTTGAAATCTTTATTTGAGACTTCTTGTTCTATCTCTTTGAAATTAAATCTTCAGGAAAGAGGTTTCCAGATATTGTTGGAAGTGCTTACTACGTCGCACCAGAAGTGTTAAAACGGAAGTCTGGCCCTGAATCGGATGTATGGAGTATTGGTGTGATTACATATATATTGCTTTGTGGGAGACGGCCATTTTGGGATAAGACTGAGGATGGTATCTTCAAGGAGGTAACTGAATTCTTATTACATTCTGAGTTTCCTTTTTTTTTTATGTTGAATTTTCTATATATCATCTTTAACGACATGAGTAAGTCTTTGACCTTTCCCTTAAAGAACATTAATTAATATTTTTATTACATTTAATATATGATCACGTCATATGCAGGTCTTACGGAATAAGCCTGATTTCCGGCGGAAACCATGGCCAACCATAAGTACTGCTGCAAAAGATTTTGTGAAGAAATTGTTGGTAAAAGATCCTCGGGCAAGATTAACTGCTGCTCAGGCTCTATGTATGTTTCCCACTTCTTATATTGACAAGGCTGTTTATAAAGTTATCCAGTTTCCTTTTCTTAAAATATTTACATTTATCACTGCTTCAAACTTAGGGTGTTCAATAATACTTAATGACGAACTAAACTAGAGGTTGCATATATAAAGACAGAGTCTTACCTTTTTTTTTTCAAAAAGACGAAAGAGTTTAAGCAATGAATTTATAGCACTTGAAAAACTATTTCATTTCAAACACCGAGTTTAATTGCTAAATTATTTATTCCCAAATTGAAAGTATTTGTTTGAATGGTATCAACTATTGAAGCTATGATTATTGCAAAATTGTCCCCAATTTAGATTTTTTATTTATAGTGCAAGTGGTCTGCAACCTTTTTAAAACTTTGCATTAACTCTTTTTCCCCTGCTTGAGGCCAATGTGTCTTTTAATGATGTATGATTACACTTTTTTTTGTTTTTGTTTTCAATGAATGTTTGCCTATATTCTATGTGAATTATTCAAGGGATAACGCAAAGAAAGGAGGGAAGCAGGGGACAAAAAATAACTTAGCAAAATTAACTGTGCATAACTATTGCCGTTAGTATGCAACAGTCAAAACAATTATTTAAAATTGAAAAACCAGTTATCTAAAATGAGATAAAGAGCAATTTGGTAGTCATTTTCAAAATTAAAACGGGCCCTAAATGCCCTTATATTCAGCTCAATTCTTTCTGTAATTATTCAGCTACATTTGGTTTGCATAATTAATGCAGTTGTTTTTTCTAATAAACTTTTGATTCATTCAAACTTGGCAATCATTCTAAATGGTGTTTCCTTCTTTTCATTATAACAAAGAACCGAGACTTAAACACAACCATAAATTGTATAAAATTTTCCTTTACCTTTTAAAACATATCTTAAACAAAGCTATACCCTAATGTTGAGTTGTATTGATGAATTCTGATATTTACAGCACATCCATGGGTTAGAGAAGGAGGAGAGGCATCCGAGATTCCGATTGATATATCTGTCCTAAATAACATGCGACAGTTTGTAAAGTATAGTCGATTGAAACAATTTGCATTGAGGGTAAGAAGGTTCATTAATTCAAGTCTTTGTAGGCTAGAAGGCAATTAGTTTGTTTGCTGTTGATTTTCTGATTACTTGGTTATCTTGCAGGCATTGGCCAGCACACTTAACGAAGGTGAGTTTTCTGATCTAAAAGATCAGTTTGATGCAATAGACGTGGACAAAAATGGCGCTATTAGTCTTGAAGAGATGAGACAGGTAACTCATGAATCAAAACACACCACTTCTGTTAGGGATTACTTTATCCCCTTAATATAGTCTTCGCTGCTTGGGTCTAAAGTGAAGTTTTTGCAGGCTCTTGCTAAAGATCTCCCATGGAAGTTGAAAGAATCCCGGGTATTAGAGATATTGCAAGCGGTTAGTATTCAAGATCCTTTGCTGGCACCATCCAGATTTGTTGGCCACTTATCATCCTTTATTCCACTTTTAAAATTTGAAAGATTGAAAGTTTCTTTGGTGTTTCCTGATATCGTTTTCTCATCTTTTATTAAAATATAATTTTAATGAAAATAGATGTTGCTTCCCTCATCACTCGTGGCCATCTTCACATGTTTTGCTTTTCCCTGTAAAAAGACTGACTCACTTTCTTTTATGCTGGCAGATAGACAGCAACACAGATGGACTAGTAGATTTTACCGAGTTTGTAGCAGCTACATTACATGTGCATCAATTGGAGGAACATGACTCTGATAAGTGGCAGCAACGGTCACAGGCTGCTTTTGAGAAATTTGACTTAGATAAGGATGGCTATATTACTCCAGAGGAACTGAGAATGGTTGGTCTTTCTCAATCTCCCTTAACAGTTTTGGTTGGTCTTTCTCCATCTTCCTTAACAATTTTTAAGATAAACTCTCTCCCTATGATTAAAAGTGGTTTTCCTGCAATGTACTTACTAAATTTTTGCATTCTTTATCAATCTTTGTGTTATTTTGAGGTGAGGAGTGTTTGAGCATAGCTAGAAAATCTACCCCACATTAGCTTTGTTACTCGTTTATGTTTAAAAATGAGTCAATCACCAGTTTAGGCTCTGATATTGTAGGTGTCAAACAATATAGTCTCTGAACATAACGAGATGTCAAAATGATATTTGAAATTGAAAATTCTTGATTACATTAATTCTTGAGTCAGTTAACTTAATCCCTAAAATTGTCTTGGGAACGATTAGTGTGATTGAGAAATTTTAGTTTCACCAACTTTAGATTTTTCTTGATATCAAAAACTAAATTGTCTGACCGACCACTACAATTTCGGGGGGACTAGTGGTGATTCACTTGTTTTGTAAAGTAATGTTTTCAACTTCAAATACATATTTGCTGCAAACTAATATCACTCTCTTTTTGTCTTTTTAGCATACTGGTATGAGAGGCTCCATTGATCCTTTGCTTGAGGAAGCCGATATTGACAAAGATGGAAAGATCAGCTTACCAGAATTTCGGAGACTTTTAAGAACTGCAAGCATTGGTTCTCGAAATATAAATAGCCCGTCTCACCGTAACAGAAGGGCCTAGGTTAGAAGTGTTTCAGAGGCGGAGATGATTCAGATTTGGGAGTGGTGGAGTTTCCTTTTAAGATGATCTCCTGTGCAGATTGTGTTGAAGCCATTGAGATATTTGTTCTGCAAATTTTGCACTCTCTGGCCATTTTATGGAACACTAAAACTACAGTAATATTGACTATGGCGTCTCGAAGAGGATTGTGTTAAAAGCTTAGTCTAGAGGACTCTGTCAAGAAGTGTTTCATACAGTGTGTATAGACCCTGCTTGGATTGGCTTCAGGTATCAAAGTTGAGAGTTTCCATCAGTGTACATTATTTTTTAAGTGTCAGGGTTTTCTGGATTTACTTGTGCCATAACATGTAATGTGTAACTATAAATAAAAATCTTTTATTCTATCCAAAATGAGAAAAAAAGAAGGAAGAACCAGAGTAATATATTTAGATTTTTAGATTTCCACTCTTTTTTTTTTAAAACATCTCTCTATATACTTTTGATGCCTGCAAAAACCAGAGTAATAACTATTGGACAAAATTTACATGAATAATATTATAAGCATAATTATACATTTAGAGTAAACTTGATCAAATAACTCAATCCATACAGCATTAGTATATCAAGATGCAAATTTTAATAGAAAAATTCTAAAAACTCACAAGTCTTCATCAAAAGAATAAGCAAAAAGTTTAGATGAAAAACATAAGACTAACAACAAGAAAAGAGAGACAAGATAGAATAAAAAAGAAAAAGGATGAAAATGAAAGAAAAAAAGAGGGGAAAGAAAGAAGGAAAATAAATGTAAGAGTAAAAGATGGAAAGAAAAGAGAGAGAAAACAAAGGGAAAAAAGAAATGAATTAAAGAAGAAAAAGAAAGATGAAGGGATGATGAAAGTAAAAAGGAAGGCGAAGGTTGAAAGCGCACTAGATTAAAGAGGACGGTTAGTTTAAACAAAATTATCACTACAAAATAATGCAAGAAGTTAAAATTACCTTTAAAATGTTTTATAGAATAATTTTGACTTTTCAAGTGAAAAGTAATGAGAGTTGTTTAAGGTATTCTAAGAATTGTTGTCACACTTTCGTGAAAAATAAAAAATACTTGTAGAATTCAGAGATGCATTTCTAGATGCGCCTTAAATACATTCGTTTTTGAGTCAGACCCTAAGACAATGCATTTTTTTTATAGAAATGTATCTTCGTGTAACTTATGGAAATGCATCTTCAAATGTTGTTTTAATAAAAATATGTCAAATCCTTTCTCGTTCTTCACTTCTCAAAATACTCTCAACCTCTCGAGTCTCTTAAGCTCTCTCAAATCACATTCTCTCAAAATCATTCAACACACTTCAAAGCTTCTTTCATCAACATCAAATCGATCAAAAAGCTCCTCAACATCAAACTAACTTCACATTTGATAAAATTTTTATTTTTCTGAACTTTTTTAATTTATATATACAGTTGTAGAAATTGAGCATTAGGTTATGTAATAGGTAGTTTATATATGTTATTAAAATGAGCAATGTGTTTGATATGTGGTTTAAATGGTCAATGCATTGTTTTAGATGTTATCATGGACTGCATTTCCGCCATTAACGTGCTTATGAGTTGTAGAACCTTACGAAGATGCATCTCCGAAATTTTCTAAAATATTTTGATTTCTAGAATCTGGAGATGCATCTCCAAAATTTATCAGGCTGCATTTTTTAGCTTGATCTCATTGTGTTTCATATGTATAATGCTTGTGTGTTTGACTTACGAGCATTATGGCTGATAAGCAAGATAAGTTGAGGCATGACAAAGTTGCAGAGAATGCATCGGTTTAGAAGGAAAGAGTCCAAGCCTTGCAGACACCTATTATTTCTAGCTCGGTTGATGCAGAAGCATCAATTTCGGGACTCATGCATCTTAGCTTTCGTCTTTCCGTACGAGACATATATCATCTACTTAGGCATCGGTGGCACCGGAGGCCCCCGAGGGGTTTAGAGGATGCCCTTCAGACTTATCGTTGTTGCCTCTATACATGGACCATACTTCAAGACATGTCTAGAATGGAGAGGCAAAACTCAGTTGTATTCATTCTTTGAAATATCATGTTTGTTATAATATTCGAAGTTTCCAATGATGATTTATTTTTCTATAGGACCGTGATGCTTTAAAATTCATCAATCATGGTCGAAAGATTACGAGTTTGGAAGATGACCCATGGGAAGCCATGAAGGAGTTAGAAGCCACTGAAGGGCTTATGCTAGGTTTTAATTTTTGGAGAGGTTGTATACACAACAACTGCATGATGTAGAACAAGTTGCTGGTGATGACGAGAAGGTTGCGAGGCATAGGTCACACCTATTATTGTATTTGATTGACATTGTCGCTACCACGAAAAACTGACTGACTAAAAATGTCAAACAATGAAACTGAGTCGCCACCAGATTTTATTTCTTCCTATAAGAGAGGAAAAGAAAAATAGTCGATAAAACCCTTTAATGAAAAAAAATATGAAAATGATTGGTCTCGCAACCAAATATGGGTTCGGAAGTCGGTTACGCAAGGGGAAGATATTATCATCCATCACGTCCATGGTACTCCATGGGAACCATTTATGTTGTCTACGTGCGTGAGTATTTATCTTAAAGTTTTCTTATTATTAGGAAAAATGAGGGAAAAATGAGATTTGAGTTTTTTATTATTGTGCTCGTCAAGGATTGGAGCCCTTGTGCCTACATATCATTCATCGGGGGATGAAGAATCAGAGCTCCGTAGTTCGAAGTAGAAAATGTTTGTGTGTTGGTTAATTTTACCTTGAAAAAGGGTTTTCGAAGTGATGCCCTAAGGCGGAAAAATAAGTTTGATAAGTTGATGTTTGTTTTAGGGTTTTTGAAAAGAGTTGTTTTTTATTAGAATTGCACTAAAGACTATGGGCGAAGGTGAATGTTTCAGACAAACAAGTCAAGCATCTTGTGTCTAAAATACTCAGAGTAAGGGTAGGAGAACTCCATTCTTACCCATTCCCCACCACTTAAGGCTCGTGGCGCACAATTCTAATTGTATCTTTATTGTATTTTGAATTTGATTGAGAAAATGTCGATTGGCGTTGGATAAAGGATTTATTGCTTATTGATTTTTGAAATGGTGATATACATGGATACTTACAAGATAACAAACGCGAGAAATAAATGATCTCATTGTAAGGTAGCCCAAGAGAAAGCCTTGTGTGTGTGAAGTCACCTATGCTAACAAGTGGATAATGGACTTAAGAGCATGTCTCCCTAGGATAGTGCCATGAATGTCATTCTTACAATAAAAGATTACAAGCTACAAATTAAGATCCAAGTTAGAGCATTGGGTCAAGAATTAGGGCAAGGTCCAAGTGCAAGGGTCTTAATGAGTCCTCTAAGTCCAATAGTGGGTAATAGATGAATGCATTTTTTTACCTTTTGATTTTATCATGTTTTGTTCTTTTTGATATGTAATGACAAATGAGTAAATGAAAAATGATTAGTGATGAAAGTTAGTGGTTAGAAATCAATGGTTAATGATAAATCATGTCAACAAAATCAATGGTTAGTGATGAAGTAATATGGTTTGGTTGATCTGGCCCGCAACATGCAGCATGGTGAGGCATGATTTTTGCACTTAAGCCAATTAAAATTGGCTCGTGCATTTTGAACCAAACTCAGACCAAATCATCTTTGCCATGCCCTTAACACAATATAAAACAAATTAGGTCAAAATATGTTTTGAGGTGAAAATGCCAAAGGTGTCAAGTGGTGGTTATGACATGCTTTTAGGCCTGACTAGGCAACTTGACCTAACTTGGCCAATCCTAATTTTGAGGTTCTTAGGTATTGAATTAGGTTTTGTGTCTTGAAAAAAAGTCGGAGAGGAGTTCATAAATGACATTTGGATTGAAGTAGATCCTCAAAAGGTTAAAAGATGAAAAGGTTATGGGGTTTGGACCAAATGGTAGGCCAAACTTGCCAAAACTTGGCCAAACCAACATGCCCTAACTTGCATTTTTGAAGTTTCTTAAATTCTAAGGCACAATGTTGATTGTTGGAAGACTAAATGAGTAAGTCTTGATAGAAACCAAGCCTCTATGATTTGAAAGATGATTATGTTCCTTGCTTATGGATGAAATCATGTGATTCTTTTAAAATTCAAAGTTCAAACTAAAACTTTCACTTGTATTGCTAACTATGGATGAAATGGATGGGTGTTTGGTGGATGATGATTGAAATTTGTGAAGATTAGGGTTTTGGAAATATGCATTGACTTTTGTCAAGTTTGACCAAAAAGTCAAATGTTGATCAAAGTCAAACTTTGGCAAAAGTTAATCTCTTGGGTTCCTTGGATGAATGATGAATGAAGTGAGTTTGGATTGAATGTAAATGGATTAATGGATAATAAAGTGATCAAATGCAATATCCATGAAATATGGTTTCAAGCAATAAGGAAAGTCATAGAAGCAAAGGGAACAACTAAGGTTTCTTGGATCAAAAGGTTCCTTAAGGGCCAAAGTCATACCAACTAGGGTTTGGGTGTGCATGAGGTGTAGTTTCACAAGGTTAAAGACTAACCAGTGGTTGGATATTAGGGTTCCCTCAAGGGCAAAGGCCAAAGCACAAAGTCAAATGATGACTTGTACAAGCCACAAAGGATCAAAGGATTATGGTTGAGGCCTATAGATGACAAGATGATCAAGCAATGTTCCCCATTAAGGCTCACCATCCAATTAGGGTTTCAGAGGTGAGTGAGGTGACTTATGTAGTCTCACAAAGTCAAAGAGTGCTTGAAGATATCAATTAGGATTTAGGGTTGATTGGGCACATCCTAACATGATCAAGAGATCTTGGTGATTCTCATATATGAACATCATGCCTTGAGTCTATGTAGTATGCTTTCTTGTTATGAATGTAAATGCAAATGGGATGATGAGGTGATGAATGTATGCCTATGCATTAGGGTCATGAAAATTGTGTAAGAGGTTGGGTAAATTTGGGGTATGACATACACGTCTATTTTTTGTGGACAAAAGTATCACTTATGTGGATGTGGTATATCTGTGATACTTTGATGACTTGGATAAGATCCATGAGTACAATTGGGAGGCTGATTGTTTGGTCTACCTATACTCAAAGTTTGAAGAAGGTTGTATGCGGAAGACCAAACAAATGACAGGCAAGATCACACTATTGATGATAATATTTCTGCGTCTTTTAGTGTTTCATTTGTCTTTTCGTAAACTTATACTTCGTCCATTTGTGCATATTTTACTAATGATTCATATGTACCATTTTCAAGCTTGGATCCTCTAGTACTTCCCAGGCATATCCGGATGGTCATCTCTTCCGACCTACACTGAGGATATGCTACATGCTTCTGCATTCGTCCCACTCAGAGTGAATCAGGAAACAGAGCCATACCGAGTGTATCTTGACAACATGGTAGTAGAGGATATACACTTCCATACTTATATCACTCACCTCGAGACACATCCTTTTGACGACATATCCTTATACTCAAAATGGTTGGCTTGAAGTTCACGTATGATGTATCCTCATATGCATGAGAGCGTCATGTGGCAGTTCAGTTACATGCAGTTTATTTTCAGAGACCCTTTTGAGTATGATCCTCCCATTATGACATATAGAGATATGGATACCAAGTTTGATGATTATCTTAATCATATGGTACTAGAGGAGGCATAAAGTACCATATCTCATAGAGACTGAAGTATTGTACACAACTACATCCAGTGGTTTTCCAGGGTGTCACATCCTTATATGACACCAAATGTTCCAGGAGATCCACCTAGGACAACTCATCAGGAGATCCTAGAGGAGGAGCAGGCTAGGGAAGATCATGTTGTTGATGTGTTGCCTATATGTCATTGTATCATGGAGATTGAGCAAATGCGTAGAGACAGAAGAGTCTTTTCTGAAGGCTCTGAGGCGAGGTACGTTGAAGATGCCATGATGGGGGAGGCACGAGAGACACCGCAATACACCAGGCATCGTAGAAAAAAGGGTGTTCGAGTCCGTCATATGTAGTAGTATAATATTTGTATTAGAAACACTATTTTCGGTTCTATTTTACTTTTACTTCATTGTATACTCCAGATTTATTAATTTATATTTGTCATTTTCATATTATTCTGGTGGTTTAATTTATACAAAAATGAAAATGATATTATAGCTATAATCTCTTGTATGTTAAATTATGGTTTTGGACTCTTGATGAAATCCTATGAGTTGGCAAGACTTCTAGAGATATGAAAAGAATCAGGTTTGACTCTAGTTTCATGAATGAAAACCATAAGTTTATTCCTCCAGTCAAAAGACTAAGTTCCTTATGTCAAACTATATGTCTTAACATCATGTTCGACATCATTACCAGCACAAAAACATTTACAACAAAGCTTCATGGGTATATCACCACTATGATAACAAGGTCATACAATATCTTTTTGCTTCAAACTGTGTCAAAAACCTTACTACCAATACCATAAATATCTTATTAGGAACACTTCAAAGAATAGCCATCTTCAACAATGATAGACAGTCAAAGAGGCAACTACAAGTCACATTTCACATACTTCATTAAGGGCGTCATCCCATGAAGATTAGTATTTAGACAATAGAAGCTCCAAACACATGATTGGTGAAAAAAAACTGCTTAAAAGAGGTAAAACCTTACTCAAATAACTATGTTACTTTTGGTGATGGTGTCAAATGAAAGATCACTGGAAAAGGAAAACTGAATTATCTAGGCCTTTCTACTTTAGATGATGTTCTTCTTGTTGAAAGTCTTATTACAAATCTCATTAGCATTAGCCAACTGTGTGATCAAGAGCTGTGTGAATTTCAATTATTCTGAATGCATTGTCACTAACAAACAACTGGAACAAATAATGAAGGGTATTAGATCATCAAACATTTGCTATATGTGGTGTTCAAAGTCAAAGGATCAACCTTAAGCATGATGAACTCTAAAGAAGATGAAATCAAGCTGCGACAGAAAACTTGGTCATATGAATTTGAGAAGCATGAGGAAGATTGTGCCCGAAAAGACCATCCTTGGGCTTCTTAGTCTCAAGATTGAAGAAGGGAAGATTTGTGGATACTATCGGATAGACAAACAGACTAAGATGTCACAAGAGAAGGTGCAACATCTTACCACCTCCAGAGTTCTTGAGTTACTTCACATGGATCTTATGGGATCTATGCAAGTAGAAATCTTAGGTGGAAGGCGATATATTTTTGTATGTGTTGATGATAATTCAAAGGTACACTCGGGTAGACTTTCTTCGAGAAAAATCTAATACTATCACCATATTTGAAAGACTATGCCAACGACTGCAGCGTGAGAAAGGGAAATATATTGACTAGATCATTCGAATTTGGAGTAACCATGGAAGGGAATTTGAGAATTCTACCTTCTCTGAATTCTTTTCCTCTTAAGAAATTGCTCACGAGTTCTCAACCCCATTACTCCTCAACAAAATGAGGTTGTTGAATGTAAAAATAGAACTCTTCAAGAGATGGCTAGAGTCATGCTTCATGCCAAGAATCTATCTTATAATTTTAAATATATAATAAATAATTTATTAAATATAAAATAAATATCTATATAATAAATTAATATTATTAAATTGAAAATATTAATAAAAATGTAAGTGATATATATATATATATATATATATATATATATATATATATATATATATATATATATATATATATATATATATATATATATATTCATACTATAAATTTTCATATTTTATCACCAATGAGAATTGGAATAGAGAACTTATAATACCAGATCTTATCATACATATTTTTATAATTACATCCTAAATATTCTATCCATTTTTTTCATTATCTTGTATCATAAATATTTTTTAGAAATTTTATTTGATGCATTATTGTCCTCATTCTCCTCTATAATAACTATATTTGTTGCATCCAAAATAGTACTATTTATTTAAACTTATATCTTCTAGAGTTATTGTTACTCTTTCTTCTATAATTTGAATATTTGTTTACATTGTGCTTCTCATCTAACAACAAATAAACGAATCTAATCACAATTAGCCCTTCATAACTCACATAATCAAAACCTCACAACTTTTGTTGCACATTGACCAATCATAGTTAGTAGCTAGAGAATGTGAAATCTACACTCATGGTTTCAAAGTTTCTGAAACCATGAATGCTACTTAATAATATGACATAACCGTTTTAATATGTGATTAATCACATTAGTTGTACATGATTACAATTCTTGTAACTGATATTTGATTATTTCATATCAATTCAATTTTCTTTTAAATAGTAAAAAATCATGAACCACAATGATCTTGATCAAACTATACCACACTTGTTATTGCTTCTGGTATCTGCTGACAAAAGATGGCTCAAAATGATGGCGGCATAAAAGAGGAAGCGAAGCCTACAGCGCCGCCGGTGAAAGAACAATTACCTGGAATTCAGTATTGTATTAACAGTCCACCTCCATGGCGTTAGTACACTCTTCTTTAATTTGCTGAAAATTTGAATACAGATGTTGAATTTTTGTACATATATTGAACAATGTGAACATGTAATATAACAAATATTCAATCTTTGATCCTAATAATGCAGGTGAAGCAGTGATATTAGGGTTTCAGCATTACCTTCTGACTCTTGGCATTACTGTTTTGATTCCAACTATAATTGTTCCTCAAATGGGTGGAGGAGATGTGAGAAAAAAACTTCTGATCCATTCTTAATTCCTTTTAAACAAATTTTGTGATGTTCTAATTGAACAAAAATGTTTTGAGTCAATGTAGGTTGAGAAGACTAAGGTGATACAGTCCCTTCTGTTTGTTTCTGGACTAAACACCTTTCTTCAATCTTTGTTCGGAACTCGACTACCGATCGTAGTCGTTGGTTCATACACTTACATAATACCTATACTTTCTATTGTTCAAGCTAGCAGATATAATGCATATTCAGATCCTTATGAGGTAAACAAAACTACTTTTTATGCTTCTGTTTTTCGTTTCGCTCGTTAGTATTTGTTTGATTTTTTTTTTCTCTAGAGGTTTACGATGACGATGAGAGGGATTCAAGGTGCCTTGATCATAAGTTCGAGTTTCCAAATCGCGATTGGATTTTTCGGGTTTTGGAGGAATGCTGTAAGGTTAGTTAGTATTTCTGATCAGATTTTTTAGCAGCTTTTTTGATTGATTCATTATCTTATATTGCTTTGTTTACAGGTTCCTTAGTCCACTTTCAGTTGTTCCATATGTGACATTCACTGGACTTGGTCTCTACCAACTTGGTTTCCCAATGGTAAGACTAAAGAACCATACCCTTGTGATTTCTTGCTTCTTAAGTTTGAATCAACAATAAGTTAGTAATTTTGCAGCTTGCAAATTGCGTCGAAATTGGGCTTCCTGCGTTAATTATAATGGTTTTCATCTCACAGGCAAGTTGTTAATCAATCTTGTATTAGTAATTAAAACAAGTTTGAATACAGAAATTTGTTAAATAGGTTACTGTGAAACTAAATCTGTTTTCTTTCTGCAGTATCTTCATCGTTATATTAGCACCGTGAGGCCTATACATGACCGATACGCTGTGCTATTTACGGTTGCAATTGTGTGGCTATTTGCACAGCTTTTAACTGCTTCCACTGCATATAACCACAAGTCACAAAATACACAGAATAGCTGCCGCACTGATCGCGCTGGACTCGTTACTTCCGCTAAATGGTAAGAATAATTGCAGTCTGGTTTCCTCAATTAGTTCTGATCATTTACTTAACATGGTTATGGAAATTGCCGAGGTTTTTAGTTAAAAGTTTAGTTAAAAGTATTTGTTTTTTTTATGCAGGGTGTATCTTCCTTACCCTTTTCAATGGGGGCCTCCTACTTTCAATGTTCTGGAAGCATTTCCTATGATGGCTGCTTCATTAGTTTCTCTTTTTGAGGTAATCACTTAATTCCTTGGCACACAAGTAATTAGAATCTCGTGTCACTCGTCAATGCAATTTCACTTGTAAATCACTGGTTTGAAATTTGTTTTACTTACAGTTTTCTGGTACATCCTATGCTGCTGCAAGATATGGAAGTGCCACGCCGGTGCCACCTTCTATTATCAGCCGCGGAGCTGGTTGGGTGGTAGGATTCGATATCTTGTAATTCTCTTTTACATAAAATGAAACTCTGATATGTAATTTTACTAATGCCATTGTTATTTTGATTTTAGGGAGTAGGTGCTTTTCTCAGTGCCATATTTGGCTGTGTTACCGGAACTTCAGCATCCGCGTAAGTTTGGCCTAATTCCTTTTGTGTTTGTTAATCTTGACTGCTTGGTAGCGATTTGTTTCGCCGATTTTTACGATTATGCTTTACTCTTGTTTCAGGGAAAATGCTGGTTTACTAGCATTAACAAAAGTAGGAAGCAGAAGAGTAATTCAAATATCATCTGGCTTTATGATTTTCTTCTCTATATTCGGTACTGTTTTACGCCGAACACGAATCCAACATTGTTACATAGACACAGTATTGATTATCTGATGATATATTCTTTGTTATTTCTTTTTGAACCAGGAAAATTTGGAGCAATTTTCGCATCTGTTCCTTTCCCAATCATAGCAGCATTATATTGCGTATTATTCGGTTACGTGTGTAAGTTCATTCATTCGCGCCAATGATAATAGTCTTTATGCTGTTATGGTTACATTAGAAGAACTTAACAATATTTGGTCATTTGGAACAATGTAGCTTCTGCTGGTCTTGGTTTTCTCCAATTCTGTAACCTCAACAGTTTCCGAACCAAATTCGTGTTAGGCTTTTCATTCTTCTTAGGAATCTCCATACCGCAATATTTCTCACAATATTTTCATGTGAAACATGAGCAAGGAAGTGCTAGATGGGTAAGATACATGAAAATCTCAACCAAAAAACAACACAGTCATTTGAATTTCATTTATGTGATTATCAACTAATGATTGTTCACTAATTTGAATGCAGTTCTATGATATTTTAAGTGTGATCTTCATGTCGCATGTAACGGTTGCTGCGTTGGTTGCATTAATTTTGGATCTCACGCTTTCTCGCGACGATGATGCGGCGAAAAATGACAGTAGCTTGAAATGGTGGGAGAAGTTTAGCTTATATAGTTCAGATGTTAGAAATGATGAATTCTATTCTTTACCTTGCAGACTCAATGAGCTTTTTCCATCACTTTAAGAGATGATGATAGATAGAACATTTTGTTATTTCTTGAAATCAACTCATTTTCTTATTGTCAAAAAAGATTGTTTGTATCATGTAAATTGTGGTGACATGGTTTCACTTGGATATGTTATGGAAGTTATGAATTGAGGGCATTTTTCTCATTAGATTATATATACTGCTTAACATGTGACAATTGAAATAATATAACCATTTTTCTCTAGACAATTAAGCGACAATTTGAAACCTTTTTTCATGTCATAAGAGGCTAAAGGGATAAAAGAAAATCCTACTGGACAAATAATGGTACAAATAATTTTCAAAACACTTATTTTAAAACGAAAAGAATAACTTTGTATATTTAATAATGTTCGTAAATATATAATTAACATTTTTTATATTTAAAAAATGATTGACGTTTTTAAAATATTGGGTTCGTAATAGTTCATTAGAATTAGAACAATTGAACAAATTTAATAATTAAAAGGACTTCGTTAAATTTAAATGTCGTAAATGAAGGTACCGACATAATCATATCTTTCGTAAAGATGCGATGTCAACCCATCTAAACCAACTAATTCTTATATGTGTTTGTTTTCGAAGATAGGTATCTATATGCTCAACGACAAACCGCTTACACATAAGAAGCTTTAATGTCTTACACATACACACAAAATTACCCAACCTGAAACTCTACAATTCCATACCCAACAAAATTATCGACCCACAAACACACAAACCCACAACCAAAATATGCCAGACACCCACCCACAATACCAATAGCGTCCCCCTATATCATCGAACATATAACACCAATCTTTCTTCATACCATATCTAAAACACTCAAACATCACAACAACCATATGACTATCAAACACCACAATAACCATTTCAACATTTTTTCAACGAATCGTTCACATCAATGTCACCCCTTCAATCGTTCAGGTTGCCACCAGTAACCCCATCAACACATCCCAAAACTGTTGTGGGATAGGTTGAAGACTCAGTTATGACAAGTATCGCTCTATACACAAGACTTCTTAGAAATGCAAGAACTTCTTAGGAATCATGGTGATGTTCTTGAGACCTCAAATCTTCAAATACCCGGGGTGATTAACGAGTTAGAGTAGTTAGGGATTATGAAACTGGTGGCCGACATGACCAACCTGGTCGTCATCGTTAATGTCTGTAAAAAAATTTAAAATTAAATATTAATATTTACTACTTATGCTAAAAAAAATCACAATATAAATTTGTGTCAGATGAATTGTCTCACCTTTGATAAGTTATACACTAACGCTATTTGAACTGACAATACCATATGTTGTTGCCAATTCAATTGATATCTCCATTAAAAAATCAAGTAATATTATCAATTAATCGGACAACACCACTTCGTCTCAATTTTTTTTATTTGAAAGTGAGATAAATTATTATTTTTTTAAAACCTACGGTATTTTGAAAAGAAATTAAAATAAAAAAAAATCTAAATCATCAACCTTCAATTCAACATGAATCCCAAAAGAAATGACTCAAATTTCAAAGAAATAGATAAATTTATTTTTTAATAATTTATATAAAATCAAATAATTGAGATAACGTATTCTCCTCTCACTCTACGTATGTCGGGTAGCATAACTACATTTTCATCATTGCAATACAATCCTTATTTTAGGGGTCAAATGTGAATATTATTTTCCACCGCAAATATAAATATTATAATAACAATTATTTTCTCAAAAACATTATAATAACAATTCATATCATATACGTCTAGATCTTGTTCCATAATTTCATTGGTTGAAGGTATATATTTTCATCTCAATGGACCACAATTCAGTTCAAAGACGCAAAACATTCCACCACAACGTGACGCTGAAATGCACCTCTAGAAGATAAGAATTAATCAATAGTTGAATTTTGATCATGACTAGTTGAACAAGACTGGTACAAATTAACTACTTCAAAATTCATAATAGGATAAACATTGGAACACTGAAAAAATCTTATTTTACACAATGACGTTGATTTCTGCTTGAAATATAACATGTCACAATCCTAAACATATAGTGTTTGCCAAATTTTGAACATGAATTTCAACCGGCATCTCTCATACTAACACGTGGCATAGTATAATTGGATAATCATTCAAAAAATCTTATACTAATTAAATGGTGTATAGTCTTTCTTTACATGTCTTTCATATTTTAAATTTGAATTATTTTACTTGAAAAAAGAATATTCTAGAAAAACTCCACTAGTGATAGTTAAAAGAAAAAGGTGACCTTTGGGTTAAGTGAAAAGTCTAAATTACCAAAGCACGTAATTATTTTCTTAATTATTTACTAAATTAATTATTATATCTGTTGCATTCCATTTTTACCGTTTTGTAATTTTATATTATTTATTGATAAGAATGAGAAATAAAGGTTCTGGAAACTAGTAATATAAAAGATGCTTCTAGAAACTCTCTTTTGTTTAATCGCCGACACATCACCCTACATGTTTATTTAACAATTAGTTTTGTCTTTAATAAGTGATTACAATAGACGTAGCCGTCTTTGATTGACACAAGATTTAAAATTTGAAATATTTAACGTTTAGTTAAAAAGTGTTTAACAAAATATTTATCATAATTAAATGAATCTTTATTTAATTTGTTATATTATTAAATCGCAGTTAACTTATATAAAACCTTCAAAATTTTAAAACGATGTTTACTATAGTGTTTAATTAGCTAATATTTATACAGAACTTTCTAATGGTTATATAATTTGAGATACAATGATTCTTTAAATATAATTTTTATTCTTGCTATAATCAACTTAAAATTGTGCAATGTTACTTAACATTCTAACTAAAAAACTCTAAAAACCAATAAGAAAACAACTATCACCGTAATGTCTTTATGTTTTTATCCATTTTGATGCATCTTGAACATGACATCAATATTTTAAAAATCAGATCGGAGATTGAATCAATAATTTTTTTCAATTGAAATTAAATTAATAATATAAAATTAAAATTTATAAATATGTCACATATAATTATAAATTCATAATTTAATAAAATAAATATTTCAAAAATTCATTACAAACTTAATATAACAATATCGATAGTGCATATCATAATATAATATAATTATACCCTTCATTTCAACGTTCATTTAAGAATAATTCATACAATTAAAAAATTATAATAAAAAAAGTTAAATTAATTCAAACCAAAATTAAAATAATAGAACATAATAATTAAAATAAAATTCAAAAAATTAAGAATACCTACATTAAATAAGATAGAATACAAAAAAAAACAATACAATATATTTAATTAAACAACAAAAATCAAATTCGAATTGAACTACGACAAACAAGTCATAATTGACAACAACAAACAATATTGATTTGAATGACAAATAATATTGAACTGAATATTGTGACTATGTTTGAAAGAGACGGCGTGAAGATAGTGAAGTGTGGTTGAAAGAAAAAGTATAACAGAATGACAAAAATTAGAAGTTTGCATGGTTGTAAAATAATTCTTTTTTGTGATTGGGGAATATATGTTAAGTTTTGATATTGACATATTAAAAAAAATTAAAATAAAAAAAAAAGTTAGTTTGATGCATTTTTTTGAATCGGACGGTTTTACAAAATCGACTTCGATTCTTTGGTTCGAATGATTTTGAATGGTTCAATCTGTTTCTTTTCGATTTTACTTTGGTTTTAATCCATTAACAGTTTTGAAAGGTTGACCCAACCAGATTCATCTCCGATTCCCAGTCCAACCGGTTGAACCAGTCGGTTCATTTCGGTTTTTAAAACATTGCATGACACCAAAAACTACATTCTTGATTTTACCTTTTTTAGTAGACATTCCCGATTTTACTTTGTGTATGCGCAATTTTGATGTTGTTTCTTTATTATTTGTTTTGTGCAAATAATGTTGTTTCTGAATATAATAAAGACAAATAATTACAATTTACTACTATTTACATTTGGTTTTAATGAGTTGTAAAACAACATTAGTATTATTATTCTATACTAGAATGTGTTTGATTTTGTACTGATATTCAACATTTTTCTTCGAACTGGTGTGAATATGTCATTCATACTAAGCTTGTAAATCATATAATCAAACTGTCTGTTTAAAAAATTATTTGTGAGAACATATGTTATTTGACTTTTTATAGAAACGTAGGACATAAAACGATTTACTTCAAGAAAAAAGAAGTAAAATGTAAGTGAGTCTTTACAATAAAATACAAGGAAGATGGAAGTGTGGAAATATATAAAGCAAGATTAATAGTAAAACGATTTACTCAAACTCATGATATAAATTACCAAGAGACCTTATCCCTAGTTGATAAGATTAATTCCATCGTTTTTTTCTTCTTTTTTATAGTAAATTTCAATTGGACATTACGTCAATATGGTGTCAAAAATGTCTTATTGAATGAAGAATTACATGAAAAAGTATATGAGTTTATCTTTTGAATTTGAATAAAAATTGAAAGATCAAAAGTCTGCATATTGAAAAAGTCCTTATATATTAAAACAGTCACCAAAAGTCTCGTTTGAGAGATTTGGTAGTTTTATTAAGAGACATGACTTCACCTAAAGTCCTTATATTACACTATGTTCTTCAAACATTTACCTGAAGGTAATATTTCTATTTTAACAGTGTATGTTGATTAAATTATTATGATAAGAGATTATGTTGAAGAAATTAGTGATTTAAAGAGAAGATTTAAAGTTGAGTTTGACTTTAAAGACCTTGGAAAATTAAAATACATTCTCTGGATGGAGTTTGCAAGATCTAAATGAGGTTTTTTTTTTCTCAAACAACATAAATATATACTTGACTTACTCATAGAAACAAGGATGACTGAGTGTAAGGTAGTAAAAACACTAATGGATCCTAATGTGGAGCTATGAGTAACTACTGACGATGAAATAGTAGATAGAGAATTTTACTAATGATTAGTTGGTACACTAGTTTATTTTTCACATATGAGGCATGATATAACCTTTGCAGTGAGTGTAATAAGTCAATTTATACATGCACCAAGACCAACCCACTTTGAAACTATTTTTAAAATATTGAGATATTTGAAAGGAACTCCGGGAGAAGGATTTATGTTCAAAAATAAAGGTTATTATTGGGGAGTTTTTCACTAGGGAGCATTGAATATTGTGGAACTTCTTATTTTAGAGCAACACCGTTATGAGAGACACACCACATATTCACTCAAAACCTTAAGGTGATGAGTGAGTGAGTTCTCTCATTTATAAATGCTCAAGTCTCCACATTTCAAATCAATGTGAGATTATTACCCACACTACTCACACTCACTACATTCTCAACACTCTCCCTTAAGTGTGTGTCCATAATTCCCCCTCTCAAGGGAAAGCTCTTATTACTTTCAAAAAATCTTGTACGACACGAAACGTTTCTTGCTCACCGCCATTGTGGCACCGTTGACACTCTACAACGAAACATTTCTTACTCACCACCCTTATGGTGTCGTTGACTTTTGATACAAGTAAGCCGATATTTTTCTCGAATCAAAGGCTCATGATATCATGTGTTGGGATAGTTTTTTACTAGGGAGCATTGAACATTGTCAGACTTCTTGTTTTAGAGCAACACCTTTGTGAGAGACACACCACATATTCACCCAAAAAACTTAAGGTGATAAATGGATGGGTTCTCTTATTTATAAATGCTCAAGTCTCCATATTTCCATTCAATGTGGGATAATTACCCACACTACTCACACTTGCTACATTCTTAACAGGTATGTCCAATTTTAAACTTATAAAATGTTGATTAGGCATGTACTATAAATGATAGAAGATTTACTTATGAGTATTATAACTTCGTAGGTGAAAACTTAGTTACATGGAGGAGAAAAAAAACAAAAAGAAGTGGCTAGGAGTAGTGCAGAGAAATTTTTTGATATGTGGTCTATGAGTTTTGTGAAGTACTATATATTAAAAGATTCATGGAAGAATTGAAGGTTTCTGCCTCAACTCTAGTTAATGTTTACTGCGATAATAAGACATTCATTTCTATTGCTCATAATCATGTTCTACATGACCAAACAAAATATGTTGAAGTGAACATGCAATTCATTAAGGAAAAAATGACAGTGGTAAGGTTTTTATGTCGTACATTCCTATAAAATGTCAAATAAGATATGTTACTACTAATCTTGATTTATATATTTCCACACTTCCATCTTCCTTGTATTTTATAGTAAAGACTCACTTACATTTTACTTCTTTTTTTCTTGAGGTAAATTAGAGATACTCCAAGTATTATTTATGTTCAAGGAATTCATCTCTTCTTTCACTGCTAATTTCCAATTCATATCATCTAAAACTTCTCGAATAGTTCTTGGCACAAACAAACAAGAAATTCTTGACATGTATGCCTTGCGAGTGTGTGATAAACTGTCATATGACTAGTAATTTGATATGGGATGTTTAGTGCATATACAAGTACCTTTCCTCCTTGCAACTAGGATATTGAGGTCATGAATATTTTTTCTCGCAACAATTGGAATATTAGTATCAGGAAACGAAAAAATAAGATAAATCATTTGATAAGTACGATAAACTACCATATGAAGAACTAGAGGATATATTATTTATAGGATCTTCACTTGGTAAATAAGATTGGATTTTTGCCAAATACTCAAGAAGATTTTTACCACCTTTGTGAATCCTTTGTCAAACTTACACTTTAAGTTCAGTGTTTCTTCCATTTTCAAATACTATATCATTTGAAAATTCAAGATACATATTTCTAGGTTCTATTTTCTAAACATTTGGATGATTTGTAGTCATAATATCATCTAATATAGGCAAAATTTCCCATAAGTTATCTTTATTGTTACTACACTAAGTCTCCCATGAAGAGACTTTTTAAAGTAACAGTTGATTTACAACAAAGTGGATATCCTTGTTTCATAATATTTATTTGTAACAAGATTAAAATATTTGTATATCTTTATGTTGAAATCATATCTAAGAAAAACACATTTTTCACTTTTAATGTTGAAATCAGTTATTTCTGTTAATGTTAAGTTGTTTGTTAGTTTGAACTGAACTCTTTTTATTAGTTGGTTTGTTAATGTGTTAGTTTTGCTAAGTGAATATGATGTTGTTAGCGAATGTTTGCAATTAAAGAAGTTAGACTTTTTGTTGTGAATTGTTTTCTTCAATTATGTATTGTTGTTAGTTATTGATGACTTTGTTGGAAATTGGTTTGTGTAAACTCTGTTAGGGTTAATATGTGTAGTAACCGAATTTTCTATTAAAAAGCGTTAGCTGGCTTGATGAATATGTTAGTATGTTGATGTTAGTTCAATGCATTATTAATGGCTGTTATGTGTAGATTTTGATGGATGATAATTGTTGATGTTATGATGCTTGTAATGAATATGAGTAATGTACATTGTTGGCTTGTTAGAAATTGAAATTCCCTGTTATGCTAATGTTGAATATATGTTATGTAAGCAATAGAAATTCAACATTGTGAAGTTAGGAAGGCATGTGTATACTAGCTGCTATCATAATGCTTGGCTTGTGATTGGAATGCTGAAAATGTGAAATCATGATGGTTCATGTATGTTACATTGTTATTGACATGATGCCTTGCTTTTGACTGATTTTGTAGGATGATGCACCCATGAGGATTGGACAAGAGGCCTTCAAGATGACTTGCTTTTGAAGAAAATGGTGAAGACAACATCAAAGATAAAAAAGTGTATATTTTTGTATTATTTGATTTGTAATGTAAGGACTTGGACGTATGAATTGTTTTTGAAATGAAAAATTCCCTTTTGAATGCAAATGAACTTGGATTTCAATGTCTTGAATGAAAATGACTTTGAATGGATCCAAAATGGTAAAATGGTACTTGTATTCTAAGTAACAAGTGCTTCCCTCCAAATTTGGTTTTGAACTTTGCACAATGAATTAACATTGCCATGTCATTGAAATGGACTTGAACCAATGAAATGAAAATTTACCTTGTAACTAAAAACTTGTGGATCATGCAATGAATTAACCTTAACCAAGCAATTAGGACCAAGCATAATGAACACCCCACAGAGAAACTTAACCAAGCAAATGAAACTCAAGATTGCCCAAATGGTAATGATGAATTCTCAACCCTAAATGACATATATAAGAATTAATGATGCAAAAAAAATCAAGAACTAGGGTTTTGACTTGGTTGAGCACACCTTAAGATGAACTTGGGAAACCCTAGCTTTTCAACAACTACAAACACTAACACCTTGACTCCATGATGCATGTCCTCTTACTTGAAAAATGCTGATGTAAATGAATTGATTAAGTATGAATGTATGCACATGAGTTAGACCCATGATCCATATGACAAATGGATAGCTTGTGGGAGAAGCATGACAAGAACTAGGGTTTAGGATAGTCAAACTTAGTCAGTAATCAACAGTTGACCAAAAGTTAACTTAGGTTAAAAGTCTATATTTTTGTATTATTTGATTTGTAATGTAAGGAATTGGATGTATGAATTGTTTTTGAAATGAAAAATTCCCTTTTGAATGCAAATGAACTTGGATTTCAATGTGTTGAATGAAAATGACTTTGAATGCATCCAAAATGGTAAAATGGTACTTGTATTCTAAGTAACAAGTGCTTCCCTCCAAATTTGGTTTTGAACTTTGCACAATGAATTAACATTGCCATGTCATTGAAATGGACTTGAACCAATGAAATGAAAATTTACCTTGTAACTAAAACTTGTGGATCATGCAATGAATTAACCTTAATCAAGCAATTAGGACCAAGCATAATGAGCACCCCACAAAGAAACTTAACCAAGCAAATGAAACTCAAGATTGCCCAAAATGGTATTGATGAATTCTCAACCCTAAATGATATATATATATATATATATATATATATATATATATATATATATATATAAGAATTAATGATGCAAAAAAAATCAAGAACTAGGGTGTTGACCTGGTTTAGCACACCTTAAGATGAACTTGGGAAACCCTAGCTTTTCAACAAGTACAAACACTAACACCTTGACTCCATGATGTATGTCCTCTTACTTGAAAAATGTTGATGCAAATGAATTGATTAAGTATGAATGTATGCACATGAAGTAGAGCCATGATCCATATGACAATTGTGAAAGTTAGAGAAACTTTTAAGGTATGACAAAGAGATACATTCCAGATCCGTCTCATGTGATCCAAGTGGATGATGTGCTGGTGAGAAATAACCTGACCGCTGAGGCATCACCCATGCGGGTAGAGGATCGGAAAGTGAAGGGTAGAGGATCAGGAAGTGAAGGGTAGAGGATCGGGAAGTGAAGCAATTGTGTGGTAAGGAGATTGTCTTGGTGAAGGTAGTGTGGGGAGGACCCGTTGGTGGAAGCATAACTTGGGAGCTTGAGAGTCAGATGACGGATTCGTATTTGATTCTGTTTTCTTCAGGTAATTTTCGAGGGCAATTTTTTTCTAAGTAGAGAAGAGTTATAACACCCAAAATTCGATTAATTAATTTAATTGAATTATTTAGAACTTTATTTAATTAATTGGTGCTTTAGTTAATTGTTAGAGTAAATAGTATTTTATTTGAATTTATTATTTAATTAGTAAAAAATGGAATTTGGCCATTGGTGAGAATTGGACGATTTACGCCATAACATTTTATTCGTAGGTCCAAATGACGCACCGTTTGAAGCGTTAAAAAGCTAAAGCTCAGAGTTGCATCAATGTAGGACTTGGTGAGATAGTTGAGAGGTAGTCACGTGCCTACTATAGGGATGTTTCTGCTGACTTGTATGATCAATTAGCTAATCGTTATGTTTATACAATGATGTGTCGTTGTGTTGGTGAAGCAACATGAACAAATGCATATGAAGTTACAATTGTTGAGTTGCTACTATTTGTAGTTATTTGTTGTTTTTAATGTTTTTATAACATTATTTAATTATTTCTTATGATGAATGATATGGTGCATAATGCTGAGATGTGTAAGGTGAATCTTTTGGTGATAGTGCATGTTGTTGAGAGTCATGAATTATGGTGTATGAATTTCAGTCCATTTTTGGTGAGCCTTGATTATATGGTGGGAAATGGTGAAGTGTTACCTATGGTGATGGTAATGATGTTAGTGTGCTTTGGTTCCAAGAGTGAATTTGATCCTATGGTTGGGATCAGGGAGAAAAATGAACCTGAGTGTTCATATTTGGTACCACATGCATAACGAGTCAGTGTTGGATATATTGCATTAGTGTTACATTTGTATTAATTATTGTTTATGTGTTGTTGGATGAAAATACTTAATATGTTGGTGTTGATTGAGTAATGTTTATGTTGTTGTTATGTGATAATCTTTTCCTCTTGTTTTCATCCTTAGTTATTGAAGTGTATTCTCACTTCTTCTATTTGAATGTTTACTTTACACGGACATCTTGCAGATACTCAAGAATAGCATTGTTGAAGTAAGTGGAAGGTAGTTCTTGGAGTGACTTCGATTAGTTTGTCGTTTTATTAGTAGGGTTTTGCTTTGATCATGTAACATTGGACTAGGAATGTTTGCTTTCACTTATTTTATTTTGTTGAAGTTACTATTTATCTTTTATTGAGATCTCAAAGTTGTTGTGAGTTGAATAATATAACTTCTTTTGTTGCGTTATGAAGGTTGAGGTTTATGAGACTAAATGTAATGAGTTGCAATATTGTGTTTATTTGATTTAATAATGATTCTGATGCGATGATACCCTAAGTGAAGGTGAACATGCGGTGACATGTTTTAAATTGTTATGCTATAACTCGTGTAATGGAGTATACTATGTTTGATTGTGCGTAACACTCTGAATGGTTGTGTTTTGTTTAATTATTCCATATTAAATTATATGTGGGGTTTAGGGTATTACAAATGATACCTTAACTCGGGGTGCTCGAAATTTTTTAGGACACATGGTGGAGGTGAATATGTCTCAAAGGATTTTAGCCTATTTTTTGACCAAGAGCAAAATAATTCACGAAGTAGTTCCACCATACTCCCCTCAACAAAATGGAATTGTTGAAAGAAAGAATATGACAATAATGAATATGGTAAGAAACATGTTGAAAAGGAAAGCACTTTCTAAAATAATTGTGGGGAGAAATTGTGTCCACTACCACATACCTGTTGAATAGGTGTCCAACTAAGAAGATAGAAACATCACTCTCGAAGAATCTTGGTCATGAAAAAAACCTAATATGAATCATTTGAAGGTGTTAGGATTAGTTGCTTATAGATGTGTCCTGATTAGCTGAGAAGAAAACTTGACGATAAACCAGGCCAAATGATACTTGTAGGGTATCATTCAACTGGTGGATGCAAGCTCTATGATCCTATCAATAATTCCATAGTGCTTAGTAGATATGTGATAGTTAATGAATTGAATGAGTGGAATTGGGACAAGACTCAAAGAAGAGATATAATCAGAGTTATATTTTATGAGTTAAAGGCAACCGAAGAAGCTCAAGTTGAAGAAAATATGAGGATGTTAACAAGGTCAAAATTCATTGTTACCTGACTACAAGATTGTGAATTATTCCCTAATAATGAGGTAACTGATAATGTAGACCTTGTACATTTTGTAGTTATTGTTGAATCTGAGCATGTGAAAACAAAAGAAGATAGGAGTGACCTAACGAAGGAATTTGAGATGACAAATCTTGGCAACATTGAAAATTTCCTTGGCATTGAGTTTTTGAAGACTGACAAAGGACAATTTAAGCATCAAAAGCGGTGTGCAATTGGAATTCAGAAGAAATTTAAAATGGAACAATGTAATGTTGCCATAACACCTGCAAATCCAAGGCTGAAACGTTCAAAAGAAGATAATAAAAAAACATTTGATCCAACACAATATAGAATACTATTTTGATCATTAAGGTATTTGTGCAACACAAGACCATATCTAACATGAAGTGTGGGAATTGTGAGTTGGTTTAGGGAGAAACAAAAAATGTCACACGTAGCAGTAGTTAAAAGAATCTTGGGGTACATCAAAGGATCAATTGATTATGGCATATTGTTTCCAACACTTGACAAGGGAATACGCTACAAATTACTTGGATACAATGACTCTAATTGTTTTGGTGACAAAGATGATAGGAAAATAATTGAAGGGTGCATCTTTTTGTATGCAGAAGCACCAATCTTTTGGTGCTCAAAGAAGGAACCAGTTGTAGCGCTATCATCCTGTGAAGCTAAGTACATTGCAACAATTTTGTGTGCCTGTCAAGTTGTGTGATTGATGAATTTAATACATGAATTGAGCAATGAAAGGTGTGTCATGGTGTAAGACCCTAATTTTGACCCTAAGATCCATCATGGCATCATATCATTTCTCATTGCATTTGCCTCAAGGATCATAGCATCTTGGCTCCTTACCCTTGGGTTGGGACTTGTGTGAGTTGGTTTAAGACCACCAAGCATGCTTGAATTGTATATTATTGCTTTTCTTATTTTGTTTACTAACCAAAAGCACAAAAATATGTCACTAACTTTGTTTGTTTTGAAGCTTGAGCAATCATGTGATCCAAGGCTCCTAAGAGGCTCCTATGCTCAATGAAGTGGCCAGATGAAAGTGAAAGCAAGCATGAAAATCCATTCATTCATCAAGATTTGAAGTTTGGCTTTGAGAAGTTGATCAGTCAATTCATCTAACTATTTTGAAATGCACTGAGACCTAACTTTTGATGTGTTTGTCAAATGAAGATGACCCCAAGAGAAAAAATGTTCTTAAGAACCATATGAACACCTTTCATGTTCATAAAATTTTCATTTGAAACTTGGAAGGTCATCATTCATTTCAAAACATTATAGGTCATTTTGAATGAAACCCTAATTTTGGGTCAACTTCCCAAGGACCTAACTCCTTCATTTTTCATGATTTTGAGGTGGGACCAAGCGCATTGGAAATTTTAAGATGTCTAATTCAAATGTTATGTTGGACAAAATTTCATAATCCTAAAAGAAACACATGTGATAATACAAAACATTATAGGTCACTTTGGACCAAAGTCATTGAAATATGAAAAAGTCCAACTTCACGTGCCCATAACTTTCTCATAAAAAATCCAAATGATGCAAAATTTTAAGTCCAAATTGATTGTATTGAAAAGATCTACAACTTTGATGTTGGAGATTTTTTCAATTGAGGCTTGCATCTTTGAAACAGAAGGGCTTGAAGTTGGTCCATTTTGGCAAAATTTCCATATACATGTTTTGTACCTTGAACTTCATGGACAGTTTTCAATATTTTCCCAACTCCAAATGGATTTTTGTTCAACATAACATTTGTTCCTTATGTCAAGACCTTTCCAACCATTACCCACATGCCTATGTTTCAATTTTGCAAATGGAGTTTTCGAAGAGGTGAAGTTTTGTGATCATTTATGGAAACCATGTTGAATCTTTGTGCACAAGCTAATACAATGAAATCTGCACGTCCAAACCATCTCACATTCATCTCAGCTTGCATTTGCAATGGATTTTGGGCCTCCCATGCGCCTGTACAGGCCCATGCATGGAGGACCCAACTTCACATGCACACGAGTTTCTTCATGCCTAGCATCAGCCTTGCCTATAAATAGAATGCTTCATTCACTTCAAACTTCAACCTAAAGGCGCCTGAAATTCTGCAGAAGTGAAATCCTAACCCTCACTCAAAGGAATTTTGATTTTTCTCTCAATTTTTCAAGGTCAATTTTCAACTTCATTGGTTGATCTTTGAACTTCAATTCCTTAGCCTTGCTTCCTTGCTACCTCAAGAACAAGCTGCACTGAATATTTGGATCAGATCGTGCCATTGAAAGCTGCTCTTCAAAGGTTTTCCCTCCAACTATTTTCCTTCGAATCTCCTTGGATATTGATCATTTTTTGTGTTGGTTGGTACCTCTGAAGTCCTCATGTGAGAGGCAATTGATTTGTGCATTTAATTTTGTGAATTGAGCAAATTCAGTTTGAACACCTTGTTTTTCCATCTCAGATTTCTCCTCCTATGAGAGTCTTGAGCAAAAACTAAGGGCACAAGGGTGATGTACATCACCCCAGCTTTCGAATGATGTATGGATCGTGCATTATGGTAGAGGTTGAGAAACCTGCAACTCTGGCCGGAACAAAGAGTCTCACCGGAGAAGACGGTGGTTTCCACCACCGTCCCCACGTGGATGAGTTCCTGGCCCTTGGATCTTGGTTTCCAGACCTAATCTTAGCCATGCATTGTTATGACTTATTTTAATGTTGAGTGTTTCGCTGTTGACCAAGCCCTACCATATGCGAGCGCTTCTAGCTCCTTGGATCAGCCACGTCAATTAATGAGCGCTGATCCAAACGCTGTGGTTTTTTCCAAATTTTAATTTCTGTTTTAATTTTCTTTTATTCCAATTATTTTTAAAATTTCATAACTTCTTTATTTGGAATCACAAAAATATGGGACCAATTGCAAAAAAATTCTCTTGAATTCTAGTTTCTAAAAATGATTTTTAATTATTTTTGTGATTCCATTTAATATTTTTTGTGAATTATTTCTTTTTTGATTATTTTTAATTCATTTAAAATACTTTCCAATATTCAAAAATGCCAAAAATATTTTCTTAACATCTTTGAATGATGATGAATCTATGAAAAATATTCTCATCAATTTCTTAATTGATTTGAGATTTTAGTTCAATTATGTTATGTTTTCTTCATTTTTAATTGTTTACAATTAGTTTCTGTTTTAAAAAAATGATGAAATTTTTTGTCTAACCTTGTTTGACCATGTTGAACTTAGGATGATCCAATTGGACTTTTCCAAGTTGATTTGAATTGGATTTGAAGTTTGACCTTTATTTGTTTATTTTAATTCAAGTATTATTTTAATTCCAAAAATTACCAAAAATATTTTTATTGTTTCTTGACTTCTAAGCTTCATCTCACTTCTGTTTACCATTGATTGATATTGATTCCATTCATATTTGATCAATGTGTGTCGGCTATGTCATTTGAATTTCAATTATGTACATTCCATTTCTTCTTCTTCTTCTCCTTTTTTTTTCTTTTTGATCAATGAGTTAATGATTGGTGGTTAGCCTTGACATATGAGAAGCTTAACCTTCTTTGATCCAAATCAAATTCATCTTGATCAAAGATCAAGTGAATTGCTTTGCATTAGAGATAAGTTGCTTCTTGGTCAAGCAAAAAACCTAAATCCATACAAGATCATTCTTCTTTTCTTTTGGCATGGCAAGTTGTAGGAGCTTGACTTACTAGTCATGGTCTCTAACTTGTGTTTGTTTGCATATAGTTTTATTGACCGGCCTCAGATAGGTGTGACTACTATATTAGTCCACTTACGATTGCTTAACATAGCGCTAAATTGTCTTATGGCACACTAACACTAACTACTAATCACTAACTTTTAATTCAAGCATTTAATTCTTGCAATTTATTTTAATGCAATTTAATTTCTTGCTCATTAATTCATTTGTCTTTGCCCTTTGCTCACTTGAGCTCATGTTTATGTTAATGCAATTTGCCTTTGCTCACTTGAGCACATTATTGTGTATATACTATTGCCTTGTGTTTTGTTCTGTTTTTGTTTGTGTGAACCCAATGCAAATGGAGAAAGGACTTAGATCTAGAACCTTACCTATGCTAAATGGAGTTTCAAGAGCAACTACGCCTCATGCCTTTAGAATGCTATATATGTTGAAGAGCAACTAGGCCTTATGCCTTTAGAATGCTTAATCTTGAAGATGGATTTAAAGGACCCTAATTCTAAACTCACTCTTGTCCATTCTTTTATTTGTATTGTGGAACTTTTTGATTTGTTTGTTCTTGTGTGATAGGGATCCTAAACTTGAGCCAATTAGAAGAACCATTGTCATGGACATCCAAGATAAGAGATACAAAAGCCAATTGGAAGATTCCTAGGAGCTTGATTGATTATTTGCTTGATTGCTTGAGTCATTTGCTTATTGCTTGCTAATTCCAAAGGAAAGGGAGCAACTTGGATCATCTTTATGATCTCAAGAAGAGAACTCCAAGTGGTTTTATTTCTCTTCCATCATCTTTGCATGTTTAGGATCTAGCCCTTCTCTTCTTCTCTCCACTCTAACCCAAGCCAAACTTTTTGTGCAACATTAACATTGTTTTCAAAATTAGAAACCTAGGCACTATGCCTTTGATTTTTCAAACTCTTTTCATAACACTTATTTTGAATTGAATCTTAAGTCAACTTTGACCTTATTTTGTGAATACTTTTCATTTGTAAATACAACTCACTCAATTGTTTTTGTGGTTCCAATGACCATGTGTGTTAAAGCTTTTCATAAACATTAGCTATTAGGTTTGAGTTATCATAGAGGTTGATATAATACTCACCTGTATCCTTAGTGATGGACTATAAGTCTTCCATGCTTATTATAGGGTTAACCCCTCACTAGCATGTTGAAGCTTTCCTCACATGGTGGATTTGTGGTTTTAGGTTGAGTTTTCTCCCTTTGATAACAAAAGACCTTAAGGCTTTTGACCAATCAATTCACCAACTTATTTTGAGATTTTTACCCCGAACTACGAGGTTTTGATCCTACCTTTTTAAGATGGTACGTAGGCAATGAGTTTATCCATTCAAACACAAAATTGTAAATAAATTGTATATTCTTTTCTCATCTCCCCAATCATGTTTGCACAAATATCTTTTCACAAATACCAACCTACCTTACAACATTTGTAAAAAGGGCTCCCTTAGAGTACTAATGATGTTTTTGGTGCTTAAAACCTTCTCATTGCATAACCAACCCCCTTACCCAAATCTCTGACATTTTTATTAGTTTTTTATTTGATAAAACTTCTTGGGTTTTACTCGCTTTCTAACCTTTCCTTTGGATAAATAGAAGTGCGGTGGCGACTCGAATTGTATGATTTACTTTTGATTTAGTCAATAAATCTAAAGGTAACGAATACCCCGCTACACATGGTGACTTTGAAGATTGATAATATGGCAACTATAAATCTTATCAAACATCACATTGCACATATGAGAAGTAAGCACATAGAGATGATGTTTCACTACTTAAGAAAACAAGTAAGTGAAGGAAAATTAAAGTCGAAACATTGCAAACGTGAAGATCAAGAAAGGTGTAACAATTGAAGTATTCAAGAGATTTAAGAAACTAATGAGTTTATAGGCATTAGTAAACTTTAATTAAGGTGGTGTCCTATGAATTGTAATTCGAGTGTGGTTGTTGAAGGGTAATTTGCATAACAAATTAATTGGTTAGGTTAGTTAAGAGTTTTAGAATTTGATTTGTTATTTTTCTGATTTAGCAGTTAGTTATTCGGTGAAAAACTTGTAACAAACCATGATATATAACAATGTATCATTAATAATGTTACTAATGAGAGAAACTAATTTCCATCGAATTCATTCATTCTCTTATCTTCGTTCTCTCTCTCTCAAAGTGTATGAAAAAATTGATTATTGTTCTAACACACATGACATTTGTTAGGTGATCGTTGATTATTGTTTTAACACACATGACATTTGTTAGGTGATCGTGCCACATCATATATATGACACCCTAAATTTCTCGGTGAGCATCTCTTATGAGTTGCCTTTTATTTGAACTCCAGCCGACGAGAAATTGACAATTGACCATTTCAGAATAATCCATTAAATTTTTATAATTTATATAAATTTGGAATTGAAGTCTGACATTAAAAAGTTATTCCTATCAGCAACAAAAATACCAGTGCATGAATTATCACCATAGCTGCGATCAGCTATCGATATTTTTAAGTATATTGATAAGCACAATGCTCTTTCTCTTCCCATCCCTATGCATTATTTTCTTCGCTCTCAAATTTGATCAATTAACTTACTAAATATGAATGGAATACATCATTTTTTAATTATTATATAAAAAGTTTTGCATTGAGACTTGTTGGTCACTTTCACTTTCCTCGAAATATATATTTTTATTGTGAATTTGGAAACGTAAACAGTACCTTGACAGCTCTTGCTCCATACTTTATACTATATTCTTTAATTTATAATTCCGAAGCAATTATTTGTGCCTAATAAAGTTAACATGAAATTTTTTAACTTAATCGATGCATAGGATTAGGATTAAATAATATAAATTATTTCATTGTCAACTTCAATATGAGAGCAATGCACTAGGCCTATATATGCATCCGGAGCAACTTGTGACTTGGATCTCAATCGTGGCATAGGTGGTATTATGAGATATTTTATGTGTTTCTTTCTAGAAGGAAGACAGTTAAGAAAAGTATTCACAATAATATATTACACCACTAACTCCTAACAAAAAAATAGGTGGCGGGACCCTATTTTAACATACTTTTTAGCACCCTTATGATTGTGATCATTTTTCCACAAGTGTCGTTGTGGGGCAATATTTCTCATTAGCATTATTATGATCAAGGATATTAGGCTTATTGACCTAACAAAAATAGTTACCTCTATTTACGTCGCCAATGAGCTATCAAATTGATCATTTGTAAATAAGAAAAAATTAAAATAAAAGAGAAAATTATATTTTTATTAAAATACTTTTATCATGTATTAAAAATAATGAAAATAATAATAATAATTATTATATAGGATAAAATTGGACAAAATAAATTGAAAATTAAAATGGATTATTCATATTGAAACATCTTTTGTTCTGAATTAATCACCCCCCTTATGAGATAGAGGGAGTAATACTTTTTATATTATTTTATATTTTATTTATTTTTTATTTTACTTTTTTCTAATATATTTTTTTTTATAATAAAAAGTTTTCAAAATATGATGAGTTTTATTATTATTTAATAATATATGAATGGTTAAACACAATTATAATATCTATATAATTATTTATGTCTCAATAAATTTTTGATAAAAAATCAAATTAATTAAATCAATCCTAATCACATTTATTTGATTTAATTTAATTTAATTTTACATTTAAAAGTCATACAAATCAGATTGTATAAACAAATTGTATTGAATATTCCTTTTCTCTTTTAATTCGAATGACTTTTAACGTCAAAATCACGTCAGAATTTAAAGTGAATCACCTTTATAAATTTAATATTTCTTTTCAATTATCAACTCAATAAATCAGATTGAATAGCTTTACATGTAACTAATTTACGATTAATATCAAAGTACATTGAATAACGATGGATAACCCTAATTTAGGGCATGTGTCACATGTAACGTGTAAACCTAACTCTTTTCCATGTGCAATCAGATCCAGTTGTCTCTAAAGTTAAAAGAACACAATCTATATATTCTTCAAAATGAAAATGAAACTTGTCACCGACCATGTTGGTAAACAGCTGAATGTGCTTTAGTTTATTACAATTGCTATCTCTCATCTTCGTAAGGTTTGAAGATATACATCACAATTATCTTAACCTTCTCTTTTTTAATAAAATGGGAATTTTAATCCCATGTTGTTGGATAATTCCTTAATTAAATCTATTATATAAATTGCAGCATAAAATGGAAACAGAAAAATGTCATGAAAATCAGATTAAGGATTTGAAGACATAATAAAGCATGTGGTTAAAAATAAAGGAAAACTATATCCATCTCTTTTAAAATATAAATTACAGTTAAAATGTAAAAAAAAAAATCGGAAAAGACAATGATGTTCTAACTAACAAATGAGCTACATTGTCCCTGTTTAATATTGTTTTCTTATAATAGTAAAACTTAATTTTATTAAAAGTCAAATCAACGAGAATTACGGTTAATATTAGACAATTGAAATGAAACCTTATTTTTTTCCCGAAGAGAAAATACTACATAGTCATAAGAGGTTATACATGGATTGTTCATAAGTTAAGACACTATTAAACCAAAAATAACAATATTTCATCTAACAATCATGTCTCTTGCAAATAACATTAATGACAATACGGGAGTCAGAATCCACTATCTTTTTTCAAATCCAATAACGGGTGATTTCTTTGACTTGTGTATGCACAATTTGATTATCTTTGTTCTTAATATTGCACAACCTTCTCGAGTATTCACAAAATAAAAGATGACTAAAGATAGTGTTTGAATAGATGTTAGACTCATTAGCTATCTCAGTCACTATGAAATGTCAATAGACACAAATCTCTTTTGAGGCATTTTGTCAAACACCAAGAGTGCAACCTTAATCCCTAAAAGACAAAAACACATAAATGAAATTCAATAGCTTTATTAGAATAAGTAATTCCATATTGTAGAACAACCATGACGGTTTCGATAGTGGCCGGAAGATTGTAAGTGAAGGAAAAGGTTGGGGGAAAAGCATCCACCATGGTTAAGTTTTGAGCCATTGTTAGCTTGTCTCCTAATAAAGTTTATCCTCAAGTTTTGTAATAACAATAATAGTCTTATAAATATATTAAATAGCATCAAATTTAGTATGAGAATTGAGATTACCAGCGACACCGTCTACAACTTGGAATATAAATTGATATCTATAGAGATGGATAGTATGATATTTGTGTCCGTTCCATTGGATAAATATGATATTCATATCTGTGTCATATATGTGTGAATATCCGTTAAACTGGTAATCTGCGTGCTTTACGGTACTCGCGGATATTTAAAGATATCCATAAAAAAATTAATTTAAAAAAAAATATTTTCAACTTCTTTTAAATACACTAAAAATTATTATCACATAACTTTCATACAATTTACTCTCAGTTTAAGAACAAAATTTCATACATTAATATTTCTTTTTCACCTCAACATAATAACATCCAAACATAATATCCATAGATTTCATTTTTAACCAAAATATATGAAAAATATTGTGATTGTGGACAGCGAGGGAGTAGGAAGGAAGACAATTAGACGGAGGAAGGAAGATACTAGTTGGTTAGATGATGGAACTGTGAATTTTAGAATAGAGAAGAAACTTAAATATGAAATCAACAAATAAATTTTTTATAGAATATGAAAGATTTTCTTTATGAAAACTTAAAAAAAATGAGAATACTAATTTTTTAAAAGATAAAAAGACAAAGATAATAAATTAATAATATTTAAATATTTTTTATAATTTATTAACGAATACGAATATCCGTAGACACGAGTATCATCAAATCCACATCCATTAAAAAATAAATATTTAAATATTATTGGTAGAAATTTTAAAACACGTGAGAAAATAACAAGTTCATTTGTCCCTAAGTATGAAAATAACATTTAACGGATAACACTAAATACATATTAGGATTTATAGTGAGTTTTTAATTTTAAAATTTAAATGAGACATAAATCAACTTTATTAAACTCATTCATAAAGTAATGATTATCTACTTATAGATACGTATGTTTACCTAATATTACTTTTAAGTTTTAACAATTTTTCTTTTCATTTGATTAGTTCTAGAAACTTCTCTAAAGTTTGTTATTTGTTTGCACTTTATATTTTTTTTATAAAGTTGATATCTTATGCGCATAATTATATAGACTAATTTTTTGAATCGGAAAAAACGATAATAGGTGCAAAGTTCTCCCTCAAGAGATTTAATATTGTTGCATGTTCAGGACTGAATTCGAACTCAGAACTTCTAATTAAACTGAAAGTAACTCTTACCATCTCAATAAGTATTCTTGGGCGTTTGTACTTTATCATTAAGATAAAGTTTTTGATCTTCATCTTTGCTATTTTTATCAAGTTGATTTCCTATATATTTTAGTTAATACTTGCCTTTTTTTTTACGAGGAATTATATCAATGTTCTTAATGTCGATATTTCTTTTGGGGCTTTACTTTTGCTTTCACTGGTGGAGATTTTAACATATGAGTTTTTGACTTTTTTGAGTTTTTTGGTTTCGCTATCACATGCTTCCACTTCTCTTTTTTAGGATTTCTAATGTTAAACTGATTATTATTAGGGGCATGATTATTGTCACACTGATTAAATCTTCTATTTTGACTCCTCATCTGATTGGTGGAGCTTTCTCCCTCAAACCAATGTTTTTTGAAATTGGAGGTAGAGTCTTTGGTCGTGTCTAAATGAATATCCTGTATGATGATGATGTTGCTCTCCTGATTATTTTGGTATTATATGTGCATAGGGATTTGACCTACATTGAAGAGCTTTTCGTACATCTTGTTGAACTAGTTTTTTATGCCTTTATTTTGATCAACATTTTGGTCATCTTTTTTCGTATACATGTTCTCCTCGCTATCTAATTTTTGGTATTTTCCTTTGTTTATCTCAGACATATTGATCCTAGAACACATGTTATAGGAGTTAATCTGCAGACTCTCTTTATTCTTATTGAGCTTCAGCCTTTTGTGATCAGGTGAGTTCTCCATATCTAAGTCATTCCTTCTCTTTCTATTTTCCCCAGTTTTATTAGCTTTCTTATTGCGGATACCAGGATTATGTTGATGATTATTGTAGGTAGTGTGATCTTCTTTTCTCGTCATCATGGATCAACTAATGTTTTAAGAAGAAATCATGTCATGAGGCTTGCTATTTAGGTACTCTTTACCATTATGTAACTTCATTTGAATATCAGGAGTGTTTTTATGGATATTCATGTAGTGAATATCATCCTCTACAATGATGGTAATGTCTCTAAACTCAATCAAACTTATATTTGTCTTATCCACAAGATTAATCATCCTATAAAGGCCACTAGTTTTCAGCATATTATCCCTGTGTAATGTTACCTTTAAGATTATCACAAAAGTTATAGTTAACGGGATAAATCCTATGTTAAAAACTATTATCAATCCTTAACAAAGTGCTTTCATATTTGGTTGGTTAATAACTGATAATATCATTCTTAACTTTGAATCTTTTTACTCTCTTAACCAGAATAAAAGTTCCAAGAAGGGTCTTGTTGGCTTGAAGTTGGATATGGCTAAAGGCTATGATAGACTAGAATGGTATTTTATCAACCATACTTTACAATCCATGGGCTTCTCTCCAAATCTCACTAAAATTAACATGAATCGTGTGAAGTATGTTTCTTTCCTTATTATCATAAATGACAACACTTATAAGTGGTTTAAGCTTGCTATGAGCATCAGACAAGGGGACTCCATTTCCCATTACTTGTTTATCCTTTGTGTTGAGGTTATGTATGGGGAAATCATGAAAATCGAAAATGATGGCCTTATTCATGACATTAAAACTACTAAGACTACCCCCAACAGTATCCCGCTTATTCTTTGTTGACGATAACTTATTTTTATGTAGGGCTAAAGAGGAGAAAGCTTAGAAACTGCAAAACATTCTTGAAAAGTACCAAAACAGCTCTGGACAACTTATACATTTCAGTGAATCATCTAAGATATTCAACAACAAGGCCACTGAAGATACCAAAAATAAAGTCAGGAATTGGATGCCCATAAACATTACTAACCAGATGGGAAACTATCTAGGATTCCTACTCGTGTGGGTAGATCCAAAAGTAATAATTTAATTATATTATTGATAGGATCAAAAATAAGATAAATAGATAGAATGAGAAGAATCTTTCATATGCAGCAAAATTTATCCTTATTAAAGTTGTAGCTCAAGTCATTCCTACTTACGTTATGAGTGTCTTTGAGTTTCTTGAGAAATCTTTGAAATGATATTGATAGTATGATTCAAAATTACTGACAGAGAGCTAAAAACAATGAGAGGAGGATATGCTGGAACAAGAGCAATACAATTTGTCAAATTAAGGACAAAAATTTCCTATGTTTTAGAAAAAAGGGCATCTTTAATGATGCTCTTCTAGATAAAAACATATGGAGAATCCTAATTCATGAAGGCACTTTAAACCATAGGTGTCTAAAAGCTAAGTATTTTCCTAATAATTCTATCTAGAAGGCTAAAGCCAATCCTATAGACAACTACATTTGGAAAACCCTTATTCACATTAAAGATAAACTCCTTAAATGTTGTTTCTATAAAATTGGAAACAGAAGCTCTATCAATGTATGGAATGATATGCAGATACCTTACCAAGGCTGGTTTAAAGTGTTAACTTGAAAGCCTTGGGAAACCAATGTGCTTTGGATTAGGAACCTAATTGATAAAGGTACCAATCAATAGAATCAAACCATCATTGAAGAGACTTTCATCCCTTATGATAGCAATAGGATTATCCAATTTCCATTGGTAATATGTGTAACACCTCAAAATTTGCCCTCCTCTCTTGGGACTAGCTTAACATATTGCATTTCATCTTTTAGGAAATTAGTCATTGCATCTTTGCATATCATATGGCAACATCAAATAAGTCATCCTCCTAGGTCTTGATCAGAAGATAGAGAGGTTAGAAGATATTCAAGCCTGAGGGTTTCATGGATTGATCACTAATCATCTGAGGGTTGGTGCTTCAAATTAGGGTTTCTAGGTGCCTCAAGGAGATTGATCATTATTTTATGGGAGATGGTACATCATCATCATCATGGTCTTATCATCACCAAGAGATTCATTATGCTTGATCAGATTCCTTGGGATTAGGGTTTTGACCTCTGGTCAACCCTAATCATCTGAATTGGGCCAATCAGGGCTTGTTAAGGAGATGAGGTTTTCATTGAGATGGGAGATCATCATATGGTTATATGGAGTTTATGGAAGCTAGGGTTTCATGTTTGAGCCATTTCACCAGGAGATTGAGGCTCAATTTCATCTGTGCACAGCCAATTCATCTATCAGTCAACAAGAGTCAACCACAGGTCAACTGATGGATTTGGAGGTGGGAGAGGGTTAGAAACACTTCATTCATGTCCAAATAAGTTTCATTTGACATTTCAAACATCAAGGTTGAAGAAAAAAAAAGTCAGATGAAAACTTTCCAAAAATAGAAAGTGACTTGTAATTCAAAATTGCCAAAAATGGAAAGGTTTTCTCCTTAAGATTACATGTCCAAAAATGCTTCAAATGAAATTTTGTCCAACATGAAAGTTGTGTATCTTGCTCTCACCTTTCCAAAAAGTCAAAGAACATGAATCTCTCATGTGTGGTTGGCAAGTTATGGATCAATCTTGGTCAAGAAAATTTGAATTTCAAAAGTGCATAACTTTTGAACCAAAAGGCCAAATGGAGTGGGATTTTTTGCCACATTCTTGTATTGACATGCTCTATCCAATTCAAGCATCAAAATCCATGAATTTCCATTACAAAAAAATTGGACTTTCCATTTGAATTTTGGAGGGAAAAATGCAATTTGAAAATTATGCTTTGAATTCACTTGATTCCACTTGCCTTGGCTTAGAAACAGCATTTTGAAGTGAATTGGTTCAGAAACCTTGCACTGTTACATTGGTTATTTCATGTACAAGGCAATTTGCTAATTTGCACTAAAACTTGCATTTTACTTAAACCTTTGCATTAACCTAATCATGATTAGTGAACATCATTAACAACACATATAAAACCATAATCATAACTGTTTTCTTGCTAATCATAACAGAATTGTGAAATTGAGATCTAGATCCAAAAGTTCTTCAACTTCTTCTCTCAACTTTTCTCCATTTTTCTGCACAAACATTGTTGTTTCCTTGATCAAACCATCATCTACTAGCATAATTGGAGTGGTTAGAAGCAAGATCCATTGATTTCGAGCAAGCTTTTGGAACTGTTGAAGCACAAGGTTATCCATGGCAGTTTGATTTTCTGGACTTCTCAAGCACGATTAACAGCCAAACCTTTCTTCATTCATGCATATGAGAGTTGAGGAACCTCTGTTTCACCTTGCCAAGGCTTGATTCGCACGATTCCACTACTGTTGCATCTTGAAGGTGGCTTCGAAGTCATTTGAGTTGAGCATTGCTTGCTTGATGCATTGCTTGTGTACAGTTAACTGTTGACTTGTAGCTGTCTATTTGACTTTTTGAGTTGAATACTAACTGAGTTAGATTGTTTTCAGGTACATTAGTTGCTATAGTTCATTGTGAACTTGCTTTTGCTGTTGCTTGGTTGCTTAACCAATTGAGGTAGAACTCACTAACTCCATGTAGTCTAGAAGGCCTGGCCTGTTATTTGGTCAGGCACCTGTCTGAAGTCCTCCTTAAGAGGCAATGCTTGTGATTGTCTATTTTTGTCCCCAAGCAGGAAAAGACCTTTGATAAGGCAATTGGCAGATAAAAGAGATGTGCAATCCATCTCCTGCTATTCAGTTGAGTCATCCCTTTGCTCACACACCTGGTGTCGATGCATTATAGATATTAACCCAAGATCCATGTTGAGTCAGTCATAAGTGTAGAAGGGTTCCCACTTTCTGAACCCACACTTCATTTGTCTGAAGCTCTCCCAGGCCAGGGATAAGAGCTTTGAGGCACACCCCTCACTTCCTATTTCATCTGCTTCACCCTAACTCTCAATGTTAGGGTTAAGAGCTAACATCACCCTGATACAGTTGGTTTTCTTTTGCAGCCTAACCCTTGTGTGAGCCCACTTTGTCTGCATATAGTGTGTGCTAATTGGGTATGTTTGCTTTGTTTGGATTGTGCTTGCATGCTTTGCTTTGCCTGTTTAGGATTAACTTGCTACCTGTGCAAGTTAGATAGAAAACTCAACCTAGGACCATTGTGGAATACATGATAACTATTAGGCTCGAGTCAGTCTCCCTTTTAGTTAGTCATTTCCCAGTCTCTGGTTAGGAGATAGTTTCTCCCCTGTTCAGGGGAACTACGTTGCCCTGATCCTCATACCAGATGAGGTACGTAGGCAGGAGGTCGTACGAGATCTCTCCGGGCACCCTTTTTCTTTTTTGTGTGTGTTTGCTTGACAGTTGCTAGGCTCGAGTTCCCGACTCCTTAGTAACTTGTTGTGTGTTACCCTTTCTTGTGTGTGTTAGGAGATGGATGTAAGCCCAGCGATTGGCATTCCGTATCCTATTGTTGTGTGCTTGGAGTCCGATATAAGTCCATCAAGTGGCGTTTGGTTTCCAGTGTGGGTTTGTTTGGTTCGGAGTCTGATGTAAGTCCATCGATTGGCATTCGGATTCCATGTTTGCCTGCTTGTGTGTGTTTTGTTTCGGCGTGCGTGAGCCGAACTATGGTAGCTCTGATTCTCATTCCAGATGAGATACGTAGGCATAGGATGCGATATCCTAGCGAGCCCTCTCCCCTCTTCTCCCACCTGTGTTGTTTCAGTGTGTGTGTGTGTGATGTTTGTTTTAGCAACCTTTTTCTTTCCTTTTGAGCGTGGATCCCGTCGAGTACGACGGATGCGTAGGGGTGCTAATACCTTCCCTTCGCATAACCGACTCCCGATCCCATTCTCTTTGGTTGCGAGACCATGTCTTTTCCAGGTTTACTTCGAGCGTTTCCTTTCCCGCTGTTGGGATAAATAACGCACGGTGGCGGCTCTGTTTGTTTTATTTTAGGCGCCTGGCCTGGGAGAGCTTCAGACAAATGAAGTGTGGGTTCAGAAAGTGGGAACCCTTCTACACTTATGACTGACTCAACATGGATCTTGGGTTAATATCCACAATGCATCAACACCAGGTGTGTGAGCAAAGGGATGACTCAACTGAATAGCAGGAGATGGATTGCACATCTCTTTTATCTGCCAATTGCCTTATCAAAGGTCTTTTCCTGCTTGGGGACAAAAATAGACAATCACAAGCATTGCCTCTTAAGGAGGACTTCAGACAGGTGCCTGACCAAATAACAGGCCAGGTCTTCCAGACTACATGGAGTTAGTGAGTTCTACCTCAATTGGTTAAGCAACCAAGCAACAGCAAAAGCAAGTTCACAATGAACTATAGCAACTAATGTACCTGAGAACAATCTAACTCAGTTAGTATTCAACTCAAAAAGTCAAACAGACAGCTACAAGTCAACAGTTAACTGTACACAAGCAATGCATCAAGCAAGCAATGCTCAACTCAAATGACTTCGAAGCCACCTACAAAACAAACTCAAGATTAGTTCAACATTGACCAATTAGTCAACTCAAGCAAGTGAATCATTTCCCTCATAGCCATATGCTTCTTAACCTGCAAACCAAGCTCAAACATGAGAAGCAAACCCCTAGGACAAGGCCTAGGGTCAAAGAGGGAGAAATAATTCAAAACAGAACATGAAAATTGGTAATAATCAAGTTCAATCAAATTAAAACATCATCCAAAAGGTCCCATGTTCATATCATGCACCAAAATTATTTCACACAACAAATAATGCAAAGCATGCAATTTGAAAGCTCATTGGACCAAACAGAATGAATCAATCCACATCCACTCAAAAATAATTCAATAAATCCCAAGAAAAATCATGGCTAAACAGCACTCATTACATGATCATCATACCAAATTTCAAGTCATTTGGCCAATTGGAAGCATATCAAATAAATTCCATAAGGCAAGGCAAGGCAAAACAAGCTCAATTAGGGCACAAAACCATGCATCAACTTCACACAAGCATAAAACAGAATCTACACATGATAAATGAATCAAACCAAAGCCAAGATAAACTTCAAAGTGTCTAGAATCAATGTGCAAAATTTCAAGTTCATGTGATACATATCAAGAATTTCACAAATCATCTAAGTTCATGACTATCAAAAAGTCCTCAAATGACCAACCAGCAAAGAAAATCTCAAACAAATTGGAAATGCATCCAAAAGTTCCATAAAAACTCACAAGTAATCCTAACATCCAGAAGTAGCATCATGCAAAAAATCAGATTAATTGACATTGAAATGGAATGGCAAATAAATTCCACAAGTCAAGCAAGCAAAGGTGTGACACAAATTGTCACACCTACATTCAACAGAGCATATCTCAACAACCAGGAATGGGAAAAATACAAACTCTATACCAAAATGTCCATTAAGGTGTCTATTTTGAGCATGCAAAATTTCAAGAATGTTGGATAAAATCTCATCATTTCATGAAGGATATGGCAAGATAGGTCATGAAAGCATACACATGCATAATCCCTAAACAAAATAAAAAATCAACAGTGCACAATTTCTGGAAAAATATTCATTAAATAGTAGAGATCATGATGAACATTATGCAAAAAATCCCATGCAATTTGGACAATTATTCAATGAGATATGATTTTTGGAATGAGTGAAAAAAACAAAAAAACATGAAATGGCATGTACATGAACATGGATGAAACATATGTGAAAATGCCAAGGCCTATTTTGAAAGCGCTCCAGCCATGTATCGAACCGGTGAGCATTTTAAACTGAGCGCTCAACTTAATGAAACGCGCCGTTTCATTAAGTGATGTGGCACGTCGTGATTGGTGCATGGGCGAAAAACATGAAAAACATGCAAACAGGTGAAGGCATGGATCTACAACGCTTCTGGGAACGATTTTTTAGGGTTCATGCAATGTTCGTCATGAATTTCCAGCTCAAGAACAAATCATCACCAAAATTCACAAAACTTATATCATTAGCTTCGTCTTGCAATGTACATCATCATGCTAAACCTATTTTAACCTAATTCTTCCTAGATTAAACAAATCGAGCACAACTAGTTTCATCAACCAAACTTCAAATCAATGTAACTTTCTCATTTCTCAACGAAATTCAATGGAACAAAGTGCAGATTACTCTACATTCAAAGATCTACCACATACATCCACTAATTTCATGAATTAAGAGCATCGAAAACTGACCTTCAAGATGCAATAGTAGTGGAGTCGTGCGAATCAAGCCTTGGCAAGGTGAAACAGAGGTTCCTCAACTCTCATATGCATGAATGAAGAAAGGTTTGGCTGTTAATCGTGCTTGAGAAGTCCAGAAAATCAAACTGCCATGGATAACCTTGTGCTTCAACAGTTCCAAAAGCTTGCTCGAAATCAATGGATCTTGCTTCTAACCACTCCAATTATGCTAGTAGATGATGGTTTGATCAAGGAAACAACAATGTTTGTGCAGAAAAATGGAGAAAAGTTGAGAGAAGAAGTTGAAGAACTTTTGGATCTAGATCTCAATTTCACAATTCTGTTATGATTAGCAAGAAAACAGTTATGATTATGGTTTTATATGTGTTGTTAATGATGTTCACTAATCATGATTAGGTTAATGCAAAGGTTTAAGTAAAATGCAAGTTTTAGTGCACATTAGCAAATTGCCTTGTACATGAAATAACCAATGTAACAGTGCAAGGTTTCTGAACCAATTCACTTCAAAATGTTGTTTCTAAGCCAAGGCAAGTGGAATCAAGTGAATTCAAAGCATAATTTTCAAATTGCATTTTTCCCTCCAAAATTCAAATGGAAAGTCCAATTTTTTTGTAATGGAAATTCATGGATTTTGATGCTTGAATTGGATAGAGCATGTCAATACAAGAATGTGGCAAAAAATCCCACTCCATTTGGCCTTTTGGTTCAAAAGTTATGCACTTTTGAAATTCAAATTTTCTTGACCAAGATTGATCCATAACTTGCCAACCACACATGAGAGATTCATGTTCTTGGACTTTTTGGAAAGGTGAGAGCAAGATCCACAACTTTCATGTTGGACAAAATTTCATTTGAAGCATTTTTGGACATGTAATCTTAAGGAGAAAACCTTTCCATTTTTGGCAATTTTGAATTACAAGTCACTTTCTATTTTTGGAAAGTTTTCATCTGACTTTTTTTTTCTTCAACCTTGATGTTTGAAATGTCAAATGAAACTTATTTGGACATGAATGAAGTGTTTCTAACCCTCTCCCACCTCCAAATCCATCAGTTGACCTGTGGTTGACTCTTGTTGACTGATAGATGAATTGGCTGTGCACAGATGAAATTGAGCCTCAATCTCCTGATGAAATGGCTCAAACATGAAACCCTAGCTTCCATAAACTCCATATAACCATATGATGATCTCCTATCTCAATGAAAACCTCATCTCCTTAACAAGCCCTGATTGGCCCAATTCAGATGATTAGGGTTGACCAGAGGTCAAAACCCTAATCCCAAGGAATCTGATCAAGCATAATGAATCTCTTGGTGATGATAAGACCATGATGATGATGATGTACCATCTCCCATAAAATAATGATCAATCTCCTTGAGGCACCAAGAAACCCTAATTTGAAGCACCAACCCTCAGATGATTAGTGATCAATCCATGAAACCCTCAGGCTTGAATATCTTCTAACCTCTCTATCTTCTGATCAAGACCTAGGAGGATGACTTGTTTGATGTTGCCATATGATATGCAAAGATGCAATGACTAATGTCCTAAAAGATGAAATGCAATATGTTAAGCTAGTCCCAAGAGAGGAGGGCAAATTTTGAGGTGTTACAATATGGATGTGAATGACACCATTTTATAGATGGGTACTAAGGATGGAAACTATACTATTAAGTCATGGTACTATTGGTTCCATGACCAATACTCTCACAATAACCATGTCCCTTCTAATTATAAAGAAAATGATGGGGTATGGAAGAATTGATGGAGTATAAAAATTAAAATTAGGGTCAAAGATTTTGGCTGGTGCATTTTCAACAAAGCCTTCCAGTTATAAGTGAGCTCAAAAAAAAGGAATTAATTGCCCCATCTTCTGCCTAAAATGTCTAACCCATGAGGAAATCTTGATCATGCTTTCAAGATATGTGATTGGACTAGAAAAGTATGGTTTGGGTTTAATATTAATATAAAATATAACAATGACCATAGGGATCTTATTACTCATTGGCTTTGGGATACTATCAAGACAAAAAATAAAGACACCATAAAGAAGGTTATGGGCATTCTTTATAGCATATGGTGGGCAAGGAATAAAGTTATATTTAAGGATAACATTGTCCTCATAGATCATATTCTTAAATATGTTGAAAACATCAACATCCTTGAAGGGTGTAGGATTCAAACAAGAAGAATACTACTCAGACAATAGGCCACAAAACACTAACAACTACAACAACCTGAATAGTCTTATTCACTACATGAATATCCATAGAAGTAAACCTAAAAGTCAAATGAAGTTACGTAACAGTAAATAGTACATGAATAGCAAGCCTAAAGAGTGGATTTCTTCCCAAAATCTCTGTCATACCCCAATTTATTCCCTAAATCATAAATTGATGCATTCACATGACATTCACATCATTTGCATATCATGGCATGCATTTCTTTCAGCATAATACTTAAAAAGTCAACCAAAAGAAAATTTCGATATTACAAACAAATTGATTGAATTAATTTTCTATTGTGCATAAAATAGCAGTTGAAAAATTTAAATATCGGGCTTGCAACTATTTATTTTATTCATCTATGGTTTGCATAGTTCAACCTAGTATGCTCGTTTTGTTTTTTTGATTCTAGTTGGGATCGCATTTTGATCAGCTTGAGCCTTTTCAACCGAGTACTTTTCACTGCAAAATTTGATCTTTCCTATCTGTTTTTCGGAACTTTATTTCGCGTAGATTATTTTAATGTATTCATTTTATTTTTCACACATTTTCGACCCCGAGTTTTATTCATTTTAATTCCTTTTATTTTTGTTTTTTGTCAAAATGTTAAGAAAAAATAAATAGAGGCAAATAATTAATCAATTTGATTTTATTGAAACAAATTTATTTTTAACTTTGATCTTATCTTGATCACCCCAAAATATCTAAGGGTATTCTTGACCAAATTAATTTTCTAAAACCCTAATTGCATTTGCTATATATGGAATTGCTATTGGCCAAGAACACACACTCATAAGCTGCGCTCATCTCTACCAACATTCTCTCTCAAATAAAAAAGCACTAAATAAGGGGAAAAAGTTAGATGCATATCATCTTTTCTCCCTCATGTGAAACAATAGCGCCCCCATCCATTTTCTCAGGACCTCTCTCTCATTTAGATTTCAAAATTAAAAAGCAAAAGAGTAAAAAACGGAGGGGGATTTCTTATTGCATTGTCACAAAAAACCTTCTTCATCCCTTTTGCTGTTGTGCATGATCCATCTTTCTCTCCATGTATCTCTTCTAAACACTACTATAATATAGCGCCTATTGTTCACAATAAAAAACACTCAACACCCTCCTCTTCAAACTTCTACTTTCCCACATCATACTCCTTTCCATGTTTCTACTCCATACAAACTAAAAAGCATACCACCATAAGCTCACCCTGCAACGCTTACTTTGCAGTCACTCATTAAACCATTCACTACCTAAGCTCCATCATGAACCATAAATCTTCTCCCTCCTTTGAAAAATCCTTGAACATTCAATCTTTAAACCATAACATCCCTCAATAACTCCATGCAACATCACTAAATCACATCACCATAACTCAACTACCTTTTTCACTATTACTTTCACCATCACAATAATAAATTGTCACAAACCAACACATACACTAACCATAACACACTTGAACAACAGTCTTTTGCAACCATCAATCACCAACATCAGCTCAGTCAATCAAAAAGAGAGAATAGGTGTGAAACGAAGTAAGGAAGAATAAAAAATAACAACAAGCACAGTTACTTCCGTTTGCAGATTTGCGACGACCTTCTATCATACCATAAATTTTGTCCAGTCTCCCTTTTATATTTCTAAAAAGCATTTTATTTTTAATCGGTAAGTTAGCTCAATTGGTAGTGTGATGAGGAGGACTTCATGCATAGGGTCCCTCGTTCGAATCCCACCAATACCTTTTTCTTATTTTTTGTTCTTAGACATTTTCTTCATTTTTCTACATATCTCATTCTCATGATTATTTATATTTCCCTTTTTTATCTTTATTTTTATTTTTTAGTATTAATATTAGCATCTTTATATTATTAATAGTTAGTTATTATTGTAAAATCCAAAAAAAATCCTTGTTACTATTATTATTGTTGTTGTTATTAGGAGAATAAAAATGAGATCTAAAAACTCTCAAACATGGCACGGTTTCATTCATCACCAAACCCCTTCATTTCAAACATCCCAAACATGTTCATTATCATTCATCACACTTCAATATAAAATCGGAAATTCAAACCATTTCCAAAACAAAAATACAAAGAATCAAGACTTTAATTTTAAAAAATCATTAACTTTTATCCAAAAAAATCACAACCTCACTATAAATTAAAAGGAGGGGAAAAATGCTTAAGGGGAAGAAAACCATACAGCACACACAACCTCCTACACGTGAAACAAGAAGGGGAGAAAAAAAATCCAAAATAGTCTCAAACATAACTCCACGTCTCACACAATAAAATACAACAACCTAATAACATCAATCTAAAATCATCACCACCCCCACCTTAACTTATCATCAACCTTTTCCCAAATTTATCACTATAACCCTAACATCTCTAATTCAACATCAAAACAAATAAGGAGAGAACAAAGTAAAAAAGGGAAAAAAAACTAAAAGAACTACATCCAAAATGAACCTCATCAAGTAAACATCAAATGACCACCGTTGGGATCCGCCTCACAACCAAGCTCAAATCTGCACACCACCATGTTCCCTCTTTTTCTTTCACGACTATGAAATCACGACCAGCCGTGTCCAAAATCGTGAATCCACCCTTTCGCCGCCGTAAAAGCACTTTGTTCCACTTTCGATCAAAGTCTTCGCCGTAGAGTCTCCTCTTGTCGTTGTCGCGCCTTCCCTCTCCACCACGAGACCACCACAAGGCCACATCTCCTCCATTCATCGTCAGTATTCCTATTTTTTGTTTTTTTGATTTCATCTTTGATGTTGTTTGCGTGTTGCGTAATCAGTATTATTCATCCTATTTGATTTCATTGGATAAATATTTGTGTTGTGTGAAAGAGAGAATGTGTAGTTTTGGTTTTTCCAGAGAAAAAAAGTGGGATGCGTGAGAGAGAAAAGAGAATGACATATGTGAGAGAGAAAGGAAGTTTCCTTATGCAAATGTGGTATCACGTGAATGACAACTATTTTGAATATATTTTTTTCTCTTTCTTGTTGTACGTGTGTCACTTCATGATTGATCTTGTGATAAAATTAAAGAAAAAAATCAAGCTGAGAATGAGTGGAGAAAGAGGGGCGCCGCCCCCTCCTCCCTACTATGTTTTTATTGCTTATTTTTTTGTTTTCTTTTTTATTATATATCATTTAATAATATTATTTGTAATTAGGGTTTGTGTGATAAATGGGCCTTAGGCCCATGTGTTGGTCCACCTCACCTACTTTTCACCTTCACACCCCTTTTTGTAATTCAATTATTTTGATTTAATTAACTTAAATTAGGTGATAATTTAGTTCATTAAAATTCAAAAAATACAAAAATATTTTCTTTGATTCATTTAAATTTAAAAACACGAAAAACAAAAGCTTTTCGCTTATGAATAAATTATTTGTACATAAATCATCAAACTATTTTTGTAAATCAAATTAATTTAACATTTTCGCAAATAAATAGATAGGTGGATGCACATTTACCACGTCCCTGAGTAATTAATTGGTCGACGTGCGCTGCATCGATCTATTACTTGAATTCAAAATAAGTTAAAATCAACACCCACTCATCAAATCTCTTTTGTGCCCCTGTGCACTTTATTCAACAAAAAATTTCAAAAAAAGGATAGGTTAAGGTATTTCGACGCGAGATACAAATGAGCGCTTAAGCTTCCATCGTGCGAGCATACAAGCCAATGTTTAAACACAAGAATGACTTAAATCTTACTCTATAAAATCAACCAACAGACACTATTTTTTACGAATTACGATGCTCTAATTTTCTCACTAGATTTTGAGATTACACAAGCATGAGGTTTTGAAACTTCGGCGAGCACACTAATTAATTTTTTTCCCTTTTGTAAATAATTCTTTTTTTGTAAATATTTCAAAAAATAGAATAAAATATTGCACACATTCCTGTAACAAACCCTTTAACCCTTAGAACTATAGGAGGTTCCCGTTGAGTACAACATATTTGAGGGGTGATAATACCTTCCTCTTGCATAATCGACTCCTGAATCCATATTTGGTTGTGAGGATCATATTATCCTTTTATTTTACTTAGGGTTTTATCATTATTTTCCCTTTCCTTAGGAATAAATAAAATTCACTGGCGAATTTGTTATTCATCCGCAAGCGGACGATACACTCACGATGTTGCATTTTTCGAGATGCAACACCTTCTCCTCTACACAACCATACACTGAACCTTTGCTGAAAACGTTTGTTTTCTATTGCCGGAGAGAATTCAAGGCGAAATCAAAAGATGAGTAAGTGCATTCGTGTTGATTCACTATTGTTGTCAATGTGGGAATGAAGAAGCAACTTGTGGCGGAAGAGAACGGCGACGACATGAGGAAGGGGAGAAGAAATTGAAGGGTGTTTTGCAAATAGGAGAAGAAAGAAGGGTTGCTCGTTGTTTCAAGAAAAAAGAGGTTTTTTTTCCTTTTTGATTTTAATTTCATTTTCTGATTTTTATTAGTTTTCATGTTATTTTATTTCTTAATTTTTTTAATAAGGGAGGGCGCCACATGTCAAATCATGATTGACACTCAATTTTATTTAAAATTTTACTGAATGCACCTGTCATACCCTAATTTTTAACCCTAAGATCCCGCGTGTCATTTGCATCATTACACACAAACAAGATCACATCTTGATCCTTCCCTTATCCATCTTTGGGTTTGCTTCTTGTAGGGATCACCAACCACCTCTTTGTTTTATTTTACCTTTGTGTTTATATGATTAATTGCTTATCTAACCACTGATAAAAATAGCAAAAAATATGTCTTGTTTCCCTTAATTTTATTTTGCAAGGTAGATCTTTTCAATCAAGGACACCTCAAAGTTTTATGGCTTCCTTCTCAAGGAACGTCAAAGATTCATGTGTTTATTTCCATGCCTTCTTCAACAAGTAACTTCAAGCTTTCAGAAATTTAATCAAGAGGAAATCAAGGACACCTTATTTTGAGTTCATATGATCATCCATATTCTTTGAAATGCAAGAAAAATCCAAGTACACAAGCTTGTTCCAAGTGGTTTGACCTAAAAGTCAACATTGTGAAGTTAAAGTTCCAAGGATCACAACTCCTTCAACTCTTAACATTTTTGAATGCTTATTTTTGCGTGGGACTTTTCTCAACATCCTCTATAACTTATCTTTACATGACAATAGCCAATTATGCTTGGAGGGTCATCAAAGTTTTGAAGACATTATAGGTCATTTGTGGACTTAGTGAAATTTGACCTACTTTCAAGTGACTTTTCCTCAACTTCCAAAGATCATAACTTCTTCAATTTTTAGCATATGGGGATGATTCTATTTTCACGATGTCACTTGTGATACCCTATACAAGTTTTCTTCAAGGACCAAGGTCATAATATGATTGGAAGGCCATGAAATTCATTGAAACATTATAGGTCATTTTCAGCCATGAAGCACTCAAATGTTTCTAAGTTATATGATCAGTTTTTCATACCAACTTCAACATGACATATCTTTGTGCTCAAGCTTCCAAATGCAACCTTTCTTGGCACATTGTAATCTTGGCGATGATGTCAACACATTGCAAAAAGAATGGGATCAAAAAGCCTCCCGAGTAGGATGCGCTATTGGGTTGAACATGGTGACTTGTAATTGAAGAAATCACCATTGCCCGAGTTTTGAACACGACTAATCTCAATTCTAAGCCAAATTAGCATGTGTTTTGGACCTAAACATGTTTAACCAAGACTCCAGAAGTCAATTGACCCTTAAAATGCATCCTTTGGATGAGTTTTGATGAGTTTCAAGTCACACTTTTCACACATTCAGATCAAATTCATTTTGCATGAATTCCGCATCATTTCACACGCATTTGGATCCAAACACATTACCTATAAATATAGGAAGTTATTGCCTTCATTTGAAAGCTTTAGAGAGCCAAGAAATCCCTACTGCAACTTGAAATTTTCCAGAATAAAATCAACTATCGTGTTTTAAGTTTCAGTTGATTTCAATCCAATATCTTGATTCCATTAGCACCTTCATCATCCTCTGAAATTTTTGCAAAAATTCCCAAGCTCTGAGACCTTTTGAAGTGCTTTAACCAGATCGAGTTTCATCAACTTCTGATCACCATTTGAACAAGGTAGTTCTAAGCATCATTTAAACTCAAATAAGATACCACAATAGAGTCATTTACTCTCTGATGTTTTCCCCTAACTTATCTGGTGTTGATTGATCATGTTCATCATTTAATTATATTTTTCATGGCTTGCTTGTTTCTGAAATTTCTCTAAAATTCCCTTTGCTCAGTTCACATGAATGAATTTGGAGCATAAGGTTGAATTCGGGGTGAGAAGAGGATCACAGTGGTGGTGGTCCCGTGTCTTGAATTTACTAAACAATAAAACTCCAGTGAGAGCTCATTGGAGAAGACGACCAGAGCTTTCTTAGGTTGTCTGAGTTTGATCAGACACGTTGGCAAGATGAAATGTTTTGATTGGTTGGATTTAAATTGGATCTTGTGTTTGGCTTGCAGTGTGTTCCATCGTGTTCTCCAACATCTGGAGTGTTGGATCTGCCACGTCAATTAATAAGGCGTGATCCAACACTCCTTGTTTTTTTATGATTTTTATTATTTTTCTTTTGTTATTTTTAATTGCCTTTTATTTAAAAGTTCACAGTAATTTCACTTTTTATCAAAACAATTCCAAAATAATTTCTAAAATTGTCTTTTATTTTTCTTCATCTGATTTTTATTTTTTCCCATTTTATTTCACTAATTTTCTAATTTTCATGAATTTTCTCTTTTCTCCTTTGTTTTAATTGGTTAAAAAATACTTTTCTGCATTTTTTAAATTCTGAAAATTTTATTATATGTTTCTTATTTTATTTCCAACCTTTCATAATTTTCTTGGCCACTTATTTGGTGCTTTGAAGGGTTTTATGGATTTTTCACTTTATTTATATTTTCAAATTCATTTAAAAAATGCCTTTGATGCATTTTTATTTGTGTGACCTTGTGAACTTCTGTTAGCCTTGGATCATGATGGTTTGGACTTCAAGTCTCATCAAACTCAATGGATCTTGGGTGTTTATGGGGTGAAAACCCTAATCCACCAAAATGGATGATTGATTTTGATGATGACTTGATCAAACTTTTGATCTAATTTGGATGTGACTTCTCTTGTGTCTCTCTTCTTCATCTCTTTATTTTCCCTTAGATTAATTGGTTGGCTTGTGTCCATCTTGTTCATGATGTGTGGATTGGTACTTGATGAACTTTCATCATTTCAAATCTATCTTCTAAGTGATCATGGATCACTTAAGGTACTTTGGATTGATGCATAAGTTTATCCTAAGTGTCATGAAGTGTGGATTGAAGTAATGGACCATCATCATAACCTTTGTGCTTGATCATCCCATTTCTTTCTTTTTTTGTGGCATGGATTTAGGAGAATGGTTTACATATCATTTCTCTAGAATGTATTAACACAAACATTATTATTGACCGGATTCAGATAGTTGTGACTTTTACGTAAGTCCAATTACAATTGCTTAACATAGCGCTAAATTTGTCCCAAAAGCAAAGACATTTTTATAAGTGAGATTGTAAGTCTCCTATTCCTCATGGTGTTGTATGAAAAAGTTTCTCCTTTTTCATTTGTGAGAGCTAGTGGCATACTTGTTGATTTTATCCAAGTTGGACCCCTTCTCACAAATGATGTATAGGTCCATATTTTCATGCTTGTGAGTGAATAATTGAGTTTTCTCCAAAAAGTGACCAAAATATCTTTTCATCTTTACTAACATCCTTTGCTAACTCTTCACTTGTATTAACTTCTATTTCAATGTCATTTACTTAATGACTTTATTTTTTATGTCATTTAATTTAGACTTTATGTTTAGAATTTCATATCATATTATTTATGATCATGTCATTTTGTTCTTTGTGCATTTGGACCTTTCTTTTATATCATTGTAAAGAAAACTCTAATAAGGGAAAAACCTAAAAAGAACTTGTTTCTCCTGATTTATGGACTTGTGATTACTATCCTTAGCATCATTGTGGAGCTATGAACTTAGAACTAGGATCTTGACCCTTACTTTAGGACTTGTGATTTTGAGACCCTAGAGTTCATCTGGAACTTTTGACTTTGGACTTTCTTTTGGAGACTTGGTTGAACTACTTTGGTTTGATCTGATACATGCATTATTATTTGCTTATTTTGCTTGCTTGAGGCTTAATCCAAAGGAGGGAATTATTGCTTGACTTATGTCATAAAGCTTGATATCTCTTGGTTAAATATTTATTCCCTAGATTTTACTTTATGCTTTAGGATAGTCTCTTTTTCTCCTCCCATTTCTTTAATTTTCAAAATCTTCTCTCATTTTCAAAACCTTCTTGTTTCTTAAACTTGAACCACTTTCTCAATAAATCTTGACTTTTGTCAAGTGATTTTCAAAACCTTTTTCCTAATAAATTTTAATTCATCTTAAGCATACTCAAACCAATTTCAAAAGACTAAAAAAAGGTCTAACTCATCTAAATCATTTTTGTGTCTTTGTGCACTTTTCCTTTAAAACTTTTCTCAAGGTGTTATACACGAGTCATTTCCATAGTTGAGATATAATTCTCCTATATCCATAGGATTGATGATAATTCTTTTCCATCTGTGGGAGTTAGTGGCATACTTGTTGAACCTTATCCAAGTTGGAGCCCATCTCATGATGATGCAAAGTTCTCATACTTGTGGGTTGACTAGTTGAGTATTCTCCTCAAAATGACAAAATATCTTTCCATTAAAAAATAAATTAAAACAAACTCTCTTTGTCATTTTTACCAGGAACTACGAGGTTTTGATCCTCCATTGCACTTTGTTGGTACGTAGGCATGAGACTTCCAAAGTCTGGGCAAACACAAAAAACCATAAAATATTTATTTTTCCCATCTCTCCAATATTTTGAAAACCAAAATGTACACATTTTCAAAGAGGTTCCCATGGAGTACCAAGGATGCTTAGGATGCTAATACATTCTCTTTGCATAACTAACCCCCAAACCCTTATCTCTTTTTATTAGTTTTGTTTTAAAACTTCTTCGAGTTTTGTTCGTACTTTTTTCCTTTTCCTTTGAAAACAATAAAAGCGTTGTGACGACTCTTGCTTTACGAGTTAAGTTAATGGATAGCTTAATCTCAAAAAATTTACCGCTACAGCATCCCCTGGCGTATCCTGTTCTTTTTTACTTCTTGGCCCTAAAGTTTTTTACTAAGCCACACACCTCTAGTTTCTTTTGCACCCTCCATTTTTCTATTTTTATTTTAGGCCCAACAAGGCTTTACTTTGTCATATCCTTGTGTACATTTTGCACCCCCTCTGTATCTTTTGTTCATGTTATTTTATTTAATTTTCTTAATTTAATATAACATGAATATCATCATAAAATCAAAAATAACTAACTTGCAACACTATTTTCCATGTTTTGTTTTATTTAATCTTATTTCATTTATTTATTTTGATTTGATAGTTTTATATTGTTTACCTATTTGCTTTATTTTTATTTATTTGTATTATTTCTCAAATGACAAATGTATTCTCATCCCTTTGATTGTATTTTATTTTTTGCTTTCTCTTTTGCCTTTAGTTAGTTAATTAAATGAACTAATTTAAATAGTTGGTCAAAAATAAAATCAACATCTTCTATAATAAAAAAGAAATCTTGATCAACATCAAATACTTTTCAAAATAAGAACAGATTACCACAAGTTCATTTCCATAATCATTTTCAAACCATCAATACATTTTAAATCATTCTGCCACAAAAAACATTCCTCGATCAACGTCGAGTTCATTTTCTCAAATAGAAACAAAAACACCTAATCACTTTCAAACATATTTTTGCAAGTAAGGATGAAAAGGGAATGTGGTGTATATCACGATATCCTGAGGGTTAGGATATAAGATGTATATCTCGACCATCCGAGCGCTCGTCATCCCTTTAAAAACTCTTAATGCGACTAGTGCCAAATCAGTTTCTCAAAAAATTGGATGAAAAAGGAACTTGGTGTATATCACGAGCTCCCGAGGGTTAGGATACGAGGTGTATATCTCGATCATACGAATATCCATCGTCCAAACAAAAAAAAATAATTACATTAAAACATTTCACAAATAAGATGAAAAAGGAACGTGGTGTATATCACAAGCTCTCGTGGGTTAGAATACGAGGTGTATATCTCGACCATCCGAACGCTCGTCATCACCCAAAAATATATCCTACACATCCAAACCTTTTTTTCTTTTGGCTTTCAACTTCATTCTTTTTTTTTGAAAACGAAAGATGTTTCGTCTCGAGACGATGCAAAACAATGTTTTGTCCACATATGTGTGAGTTAGATAAGTGACGTTTTCCCATGAATGTTGATATAGAAATACATTTTGTTGTGTTAAAAACACCCATTCCTCCACTATTCTGGGTAAGCAATTTTTTTCGTCAATTGTGACAAGATAGTTTTCTCTAAAATCGACCCATAAACAAACATTTTCTACAAAAAAACACATGTAGCCTTGAGTTCTCCATCACATCCAAAGATATGTTGGAGAAAAATCAGTAATCTTGTCAGGCACATTAATAAAAAAAATATTTGTGTGACCCTTTTCTTTTTATTTTCGTTTTAATAACTCGAGGAAATCAAAACATTTTTAAGCTAACACTTATGCACAAAACTAAATAAATGGTACCCATTGAGTACAACAGACGTGAGTGGTGCTAATAACTTCCCCTTGCATAATCGACTTCCGAACCCAACTGGTTGCGACGACCATATCATTGTCATCTTTTTTATCAATATTTTCCCTTTCCCTTTTTGGGAATAAATAAAGTTTGATGGCGACTCTGTTAGTCATCCGCAAGCGTGCGATGAACACGCAAGGTTGTATTTTTCTAGATGTGATAGCTGGTGACTCCGCCGGGGAGTGTGGTTCTCTAAATAAAGTCAACCCTAGTTTGGTTTGTTGTGTGCTATATGTTTGCTTTATTTATTTGGCTTTCTTTTATCTTGTACTTTTGTTATCTCTTTTGTATTATAGTTGCTTTATCCTATATTTGTTGTTGGTTTCCCTGGGATGTTGGTATTAGATACTTTGATTGCTTCAAACACATTGTGCGAAAGACTTTATACCCGAGTCTAGAGAAAAACTTGAGATAGGATGATGGTTGCATAGTGTGGGCCTTCTAGGTGTATTTCTTATGGGGTCGGCATGAAAACCTCACTTAATCATGTTTTGTAGGTATGCTTGAAAACCACTTCAAACCTTTGGTATCTTGACAGTGGTTGTTCCAAGCATATGACGAGAGACATTAACAAATTTTAAAATCTAGCATTGAAGGCCAAGGGTTATGTCATATATGGTGATAACAACAAAGGGAGAATTCTTTGCATAGAAAAATATGGATCACCACCTTTCACATCCATTGAAGATGCCCTTTATGTCGAAGGACTAAAGCATAATCTTCTAAGTATTAGCCAACTTTGAGACAAAGGCTTCAAAATCAAGTTCACCTAGGTTGAATGCTTGATTGAAGATGAAGTCTCTCATGAGGTAAAACTTAAAGGTACAAGAATTAATAACATATTTATGATTTCCCTTGATGATGTTTCTTTGAAGGTAAAATGTCTTATGGTGAGCAATAATGAGTCATGGTTGTGGCATAAAAGATTCACACATATCCATATGGAACACTTGAATAAGCTTATAAAGCATGATCTTGTTATTGGTTTTCCCAAGATAAAATTCGTAAAAGATAGACTTTGTGATGCTGGTCAAAAGGGAAAACAAACCAAACCAACTTTCACATCAAAGAATGTAGTGTCCACTACAAGGCCACTACAATTGTTGCATATGGACTTATTTGGTCCATCAAGAACAAGAAGCTTCGAAGGTAATGTATATTCTTTAGTTATTGTTGATGATTTCTCTATATACACTTGGACTTTCTTCTTAGTGCAAAAAAATGATGCATTCAAGGCGTTCAAGAAATATGCGAAGCAAATCCAAAATGAGAAATCTCTAACTATTGCCTCCATAAGAAGCGACCATGGTGGAGAATTCCAAAATGCCTCCTTCGAAGATTTTTGCGAAGAACATGGAATGTTTCATAATTTCTCGGCACCAAGGACTCCTCAACAAAATGGAATGGTGGAGAGAAAGAATAAGTCACTTGTGGAACTTGCAAGAACAATGCTTAGCGACTCAAATCTTCCAAAGCATTTTTGGGCGGATGCGGCAAGCACGATATGCTATGTAAGTAATAGAATTATTATTAGAACTATCTTTAAAAATACCCCTTATGAACTCTTCAAAGGAAGGAAACCAAACATCTCTTACTTTCACATTTTTGGATGCAAATGCTTTGTCCTCAATAATGACAAAGACAATCTAGGTAAGTTCGACGAGAAGTCTGACGAAGGTATATTTCTTGGATATTCTCTTACTAGTAAAGCCTATAGAATATATAATAAAAGAACTTTAAAAATTGAAGAATCTATGCATGTTACTTTCGATGAATCTAACCCCTCCAAGGAGGATATTATTTTGTGTGATGATGATGATGATATTGTAGAAGCTCCTTAAAAAGATACTTCAAGTGGAAACAATGATGATCAGCCAAAACACCAAGATGAGCAAGATCAACAAAAGTCAAATGATAATGATCCACCTAAATAATAGAGAACTCATCGGGATCATCCAATTGACAAAGTCATTGGTGATATTAGTCAAGGCGTTGCTACAAGATTGAATCTTAAAGATGCTTGTCTCAACATGGAATTTGTCTCTCAAATTGAACCTTCCAAAATCACAGAGGCCCTAGATGATGATCAATGGATTCTAGCCATGCAAGAATAACTTAATCAATTTGAAAGAAATCAAGTATGGGATCTAGTTCCTAGACCAAAAGGTAAGCATGTTATCGGTACTAGATGGATCTTTAAAAACAAGCTAGATGAAAATGGTATCATTATAAGGAACAAGGCAAGATTGGTAGCCCAAGGCTATAATCAATAAGAAGGTATTGATTTTGAAGAAAATTTTTCCCCGGTTGCTAGACTAGAGGCAATTAGATTATTGTTAGCATATACTTGTTCTTTGAATTTTCAGTTGTACCAAAGCGCATTCCTAAATGGATACATACTTGAAGAAGTGTATGTATGTCAACCTCCAGGATTTGAAAATTTCAAACATCCCAATCATATGTACAAACTCAAAAAGGCCTTGTACGGATTGAAGCAAGCACCAAGGGCGTGGTATGATAGGTTAAGTAATTTTCTTTGCAAACATGGGTTAGAAAAAGGTAAAGTTGATACTACTCTGTTTATCAAAAGAATTAACCATCATACTATCTTAGTGCTAATTTATGTAGATCACGTCATATTTGGGTCCACAAATGAATCCTTATGTGAAGAATTCTCAACAATAATGCAAGGAGAATTTGAAATGTCCATGATGGATAAGTTGAAATACTTCCTTGGGTTGCACATCAAACAAACAAAGGATGGGGTATTCATCAATAAATCTAAATATTGCAAAGAACTTCTCAAAAGATTTGACATGGATGCTTGCAAAGATATAGCCACTTCGATGGGATCAGGGACATATCTTGATCAAGATGAATCTAGAACACCAATTGACATAACTAAGTATTGAGGTATGATTGGTTCCTTGTTATATCTAACGGCTAGCCGACTTGATATTATGTTTAGTGTTTGTTTATGTGCTCGATTTCAAGCATCTCCAAAGGAATCTCATCTCTCAGTTGTAAAGAGAATAATGAAGTATCTCAAAGGAACATCCAATGTCAGTTTATGGTACCCCAAAGGTAGTATATATAGTCTTGTTGGTTTTTCTAAAGTAGATTATGCAGGATACAAAAATGACAGAAAAATCACGAGTGGAACATGTCACATTTTTGGAAATGCTCTAGTCTCATGATCGTGTAAAAAGCAAGCAAGTGTGGTTCTCAGCACCGTTGAAGCAGAATATATCGCCGCTGGTAGCTGTTGTTCTCAAATTCTTTGGTTCAAGCAACAACTTCGCGACTATGGTATAAACCTTGGAAGCATTGCTCTCAAAAGGAAGAAGAGTTTAGGAGGAGATCTCCCGGAACGTGTGTACTGGTCACCAGCTAAGTTCACTATTGATGATAAAATGTTGCATTATTTTTTAGTTTATGTTATTGTGCCTAGATTCTCAAATCATTGCACTATAACTGATCAGAAAATGATGCTATTGTATGCTATTGAAATTAATTTTCGTGTAGATTGGGGGCATACCGTTCTTACTCACATGTTGTTCCACGATGAACATGCTGATGGTTTGCCATATGCACACCTTTTGACAAAGATTTTTCATCATTTTAACATCAACATGGAGAATGAACTTTGTTTCTCAATGGACAAGCCTTCCTACTGCATAAGTATCAAGCAAATCAATCGGAAGATGGGTGTTATATTCAATCACCGGACCCATGATATCAAATATCTAGACATTGATGATGAAGAAACCCAACCTGAAGTCACAATGATGAAGACATTAACCCTCCTTCGGAAGCTCAACCTGTTCAACCCTCCAACCAAATGATTATGGAATATCTTCAAGGGTTACGGATAGATGTTATGTCTGAGATTGGCCATTTATCTTCAAGGATTGAACGTTGGGAGCTTTCACAAGGTGGTTTTCAAGGTGGTGGGTCAAATGATGGAAATGATCAGTGATTGGATCTCTATATTTTTTTTGTTATGCTTGTTTTTCTTAATTCTGCCATTATTCGTACTTGCTTATGTTTTTCGCGTACTTATTCCTATTTGTTTATGCATTGTAATATTTGAACCTATCTGTGTGGATGAATGTTTATGTTTATTTCCTCCTAGTTTTCTTGTGTTCTTTTCCCTTCTTTTTTATCATGACAAAGGGGGAGAAGATTGTATGCCTGTTTGTTTGCTTGTGTTATGTTATGCAGGTAATCTCAAAACAATTCTTGTTCAAGATAGGGGGAGTTTTCAAATGTCGTACTTTCAAAAGATAGGGGGAGTTTGAGTTCAAGCTTAAAGATCGGTTGTCATCATCAAAAAGGGGGAGAATGTGAAGACAAGCTTCCTACAAGATTTTGATGAAGACAACATTTCAAGCCCTCCATATCAAAAGAATGAATAAGAAAGATTATATCAAAACTATGCTCAAGACTTTCATGGTTCAAGTAAAGGTATGTGAAATTCTTGACAATATACTCCTAGTGCTCAAAAGTTTTATCATGCATTATGTGCTCATTATAAAACTTTTTCTATCATGATTTTTGTTTTAAAAATATGTTTAAAACATTGCATATTCAAAAGCATTTTAACTTAGAAAAAATTTTCAATTTTTTGTCTGGACCAATTGATTGGTCCTGTATGTCAATCGATTGATCAAACCTTCTGTTTTAACATTTTTCGCTTCAAAAGCTGAACCAATCGATTGGTGCTTTGAATCAATCGATTAATCTTAGTGTATTTTTCAGTTTTTAGCCTATGTCAATCGATTGGTCATATGTGTCAATCGATTGATGCTGGGAAATTTTTGAAAAATCTGAATTTTATTTCTTCACTCCTTGCACCATTTCAGCATAACCCTTCATGGCAAAGCCTTACATCTTTTCATCAACAATTCTCAGATTTCTCTTTTAACCATTGTCATGCTATGTTGAAAGGATGAATTCATACTATAAATACTCTTTATATTTTTATTTCAAATTCACCTCCTTCAATCAAACTACAAAATCTCTCTGCATTCATCTTCATCTAAATTTTCATATACAGATTCTTTTGAAAATATATTTTCATATCATTTTCTTCAAAAGTATTCTTGAGCACTTAGAGATTATTTTGTCTTGAACCTTTTCATATTATGAAAGAGAAGAAGATTATAATCAATTGATTAAAATCTTGTCCAATACAAATATTCATATTCATTCAAAATTACTTTGTAAAATCCTAAGTACCAGGGATTGTTTGGTATTAGGTGCGTTGCTTATCATCCAAGATTGTTGGAGATAAGTGTCAAGAAAAGGAAGGATTGTTTTCTTTTCTTGTGAGTTAAGTTTTCAAGAGGATTATTCTTGATCACTTAGCTAGAGGCTTGTTTTAGGAGATCTAACAACAATAAAATCTCTTACACATTTTAAGGGGACTGGAGTACTCTCATGTTGTGAGGGGAACCGGTAAAATTCCTGGTGTTCTTTACTTTCCATACTTTACCGCTTTCATCATCTTATCAGTTCAGAAAAGAAAAGAACCTTTATCCACCAAGTCAGAATAAATTTTCTAAAGTCCTAATTCACCTCCCCTTTTAGGCTCATTCCTTACTTACATTTCCCCAACGATTTTCTCCAGCGTGATTGTTATCCCCAGTGAGCATATCACCCTTCTTACCCCTTTCATTCCTTGTGGACTACCATTACCACATATCTCCATCTATTCCCCATAGGTCCTATAACACCTTAAACCTCGAAATAATTAAATCATAGAATAATTCAAGTATTGATCATAATGCATACATTTAGGGTGTCACTCATCATGAAATAACACATGTTCCACAACACTTATCAATTAAGGTAGAACATTCTAATACACATGGCACCGCATGCTCACCTTCACTTAGGCTATCATCACAGCGGAAATCATTAAATAAGAATGATTCATAATAAGTGAGTCTTATTAAAATGCCTTATTTGAATTAAAACAATGTGTCAAAAGTCTCCACTATAACATAAGCTCAAACATCAAGAGTATAACATACGACTCTCAATTGGCAAAACACAAACTGAATAAAAATAATCAAACATTCCCAATCCCGATGTTACAGGATTAGATCAAGACTTCTAAAATAACGATGAACTAAACGAAGTAACTCCGAGAGATAACTTCCACTTACTGCAGCAAACTCTACTCCTGATTATCTGCAAGATGTCTGTGGATGATAACATCAAAGCAAACGGGGTGAGAAACAATAACCCAATATAAAGAATGTTAAGGTAGAGAATACACAATAAGAACACATTCATTACACATCAATCAATATCATATTCTCACACCCAACTCATGATAATATTTACATAATTACATATAATCATCAACATCATGAACAATAAGCTACATATGCAGTCATGTACGCAATGTACTTTACAATTGACTCATTGCGCATGCGGTACCATTCATGAACACTCAGGTTCATATAGCTTTCAATCCCCACCAATGGGACCAGAGCACACCAATTAACATCACCATAGGTAACGTTTCACTAGTTCCCATACAGAACCGACTACTCGCTCTTGATCCCGACCATAGGACCAGAGCACATCAAAATTGGACTGAAGCCTATACACCATGATGCATGAATTTCAACGACGTGCATTAGCACTTAAAGGTTCACCAAAAGGGTACCCACACGCATCTCACAATTTACACATAACATCATTCATCATACACAACAATCAATCCATGTTACGACATCAATAAATAACAACAAACAACAATAACTCAACAATTATAACTTCATAGGCATTCATTCATGTTACTTCACCAAACAACAACACGTCGTCATATAAATATGATGTTTTATAAAGCTTTCCATCTATTCCACAACATATATTTACACATCATATTAATAGGTTAATTAATCATATTGAACATCACCAAATAAAAACCAATTATCGCTGGCATCGAAAAACAGACCGATAATTCAACACAAAATAGCAATTTAACATTGTCCATCCTCACTGAGTGAAGCCTTTGCTTGCTAAGCGACACATCTCTCACTAAGCGGAAGTCATAGAAAGCCAGAACCCTCACCCTGTCACGTTCGCTTCAGCGAACACAACAGCTTGCTGAGAGAACTCTCGCTAAGAGAATTCACCCAAAACTCCCCCAAAACACGATTTGTAAAAAATATACAGAATGCGATTTGCCTCTACAGCAACCCCAAAACTCCCTCAATCCAGTCCCAAACATCCCCAAACACCGAAATAATTATATCACATGTTATAACACCATTAAGACATGTTAAATCACATAATTACATCATTTAATTCATCTAATCTCATCAAGTCATGTTTACCCCAAAACCTTTTGAACCCTCAAACATGGTGGAAAACATTAATATCTCAAAATTGAAAATAGTACACATATAGGGACACAAAATTCATCATTAAAATAGCCAACAACATCAAAACTTCATAGAAATCCATAACCAATCACATCCCAATTTCCCTAAAGAGGGTAAGGACCTCTCACCTCTACTGCATCATGTATTACACCTAGATTGATAGCCCTTTCTCCCCCTTACCTTAGATTTCCCGCAATTGATGATGAATCAAGCAACTTTTATGGCTTCCCTCTTCAAAATCCTAGCTTTCTCTCTTTCTCTCATTTCTGCATCTTGTTCTACGTATGTCAGATGTTTCTCTAAAACCTAGCTTCCTCTTTACTTTTAGAATATATATAGTACCCCATCACTTTTGCTTAATTAATATTTTTTCCCAACTTATTACTAGCTTTTCTACTCTTACCACACGCTTTCTCTAATTCCCACAAATGGTCAATTTCTATCATTTTACTATTTAGTAACTAATTCTAATAAAACACTATTTATTCTAATAATTAATTAAAATTCTAATAACTTCCAAACAACTAAACCAAACTCTTACTCTCCATATACCTCTATTCCAACGATACTTACCCCTACAATCACACACCAAAATTTGAAAACACTAGTTAATAAAAAAATTCTAAATAATTTAATAAAATTAATTAATCAAATTTGGGGTGTTACAACTCTTCCCCGCTTAGAATAATTTTCACCCTCAAAAATTACCTGAAGGAAGCAGAGTCATATACGACTCTCTAATTTTACTCTCTAGCCTGCAAGTTATGCTTCCACCAACTGGTCCTCCATACATAACCTTTACCAAGGAAATCTTCTTACCACGCAACTGCTTCACTTCCCGGCCCTTTATCCACATGGGCGACGTCTCAACAATCATGTTCTCTCTCACTTGTATATCGTCCACTTGAATCACATGAGACAGATCCATAATGTATCTCCTCAACTAATACACATGAAACACATCATGAAGATTAGCAAGCGATAAGGTAATCTGACAGGTCACCTCTCTTATCCTCTAAAAGATATGGTTTAGACCAACGACGTCGGTTACTGGAGCAACTCTAAAAAACACATGTTCACCCTCTTGGAACTCAAGTGTTTTCCTCCGCTTATCATGATAACTCTTCTAGCGACTCTACGAAGCTTTCATCTTCTCTTAGATAATTTTAATCTTATTTGAAGTTTGTTGGATAATCTCTGGCCCAATCACTGCACTCTCGCCAAATCCATACCAACACATAGGTGTCATGCACCTCCTATCATACAACGCCTCAAACGGGGCCATCCTAATACTCGAGTGGAAACTGTTATTATAAGTGAACTTAATCAACAGAAAGTACCTATCCCAAGCACCTACTTGTTTTAGCACACAAGCCCTTAACAAATCCTCTAAGGAATGGATAGTCCTCTCTGTTTGACCACCAGTCTGTGGGTGATAAGCGAAACTCAACTTCAACTTCAACTTAGCACCTAAAGCTTCTGGCAAACTCTGCCAAAACCTCGACGTGAACCTCAAATCTCTATCCGACACAATGCTCAATGGAATACCATGCAAACTAAAAATCTTATCAATGTACAACTCAACCAATTTCTTCGAAGAATAACTTATCTTAATCGGTACAAAACGGGCCGATTTAGTTAGTCTATCAAAAATCACCCAAATAGAATTGCATCCCTTCGTCGTCTTCGGAAAAATTGTTACATAATCCATTAAAATGCTATCCCACTTTCATTATGGAATACTAAACGGTTACATCAGAACTAATGGCTTCTAATGTTCAATTTTAAACTTTTGACAAGTAAAACAAGCATAGACAAACTTAACTACTTCCTTTTTCATTCCTGGCCACCAAAATAATTTCTTTAAGTCTTTATGCATATTAGTGGCACCTGGATGAATAATCAACCCACTTCTATGACCCTCCTCAAGAATAATCTTCTTAAGCTCAGGTATGTCTGGTACACAAATCCTGTCTTTGAACATTATCACACCATTCTCATTAATTCTGAAGTCACCACCTTTATCCTGATTGATTAACACAAGTTGGTCAACCAATCCCATATCGGTCTTGTGACCCTCCCTGATCTCTTCAAGAATACCACTAGTCAGCTTCAACATACCCAACTTCACATTATTAAGAGTCTCTTCACATACCAAACTCATGTCTCTGAATTGCTTGATCAACTCTAACTCTCGAACCATAAACATTGAAATATGCAAAGACTTCTTGCTTAATGCATCAACCATAACATTAGTCTTACCCGGATGTAACTCAAGCCAAATTCATAATCTTTCAGAAACTCGATCCATCTCCTCGGCCTCATATTCAATTCCTTATGATCAAATAAATATTTCAAACTCTTGTGATCGCTGAACACCTCAAATTTGGAGCCAAATAACTAGTGCCTCCAAACCATCAACATGAATACCACTACTACCAACTAAAGAATATGCGTAGGATAATTCCTCTCATGAACCTTCAACTGTCTAGAAGCGTAAGCCGCAACCTGACCATTCTGCATCAACACCTCACATAGACCCATCTTCTAAGCATCACAATACACAAAAAAGGATTCACTTGGATTCGACAAAATCAAAATTGGAGCAAACGCCAACTTCTTCTTGAGTTCTTGTAAACTCTCTTCACAATGCACATCCAATAATATAGGTTTGACCCTTTCGAGTAAACTGAGTCAAAGTCAACGCTAACTTCAAAGACACTTCAATAAACTTCCTGTAGTAACCAACCAATCCAAGAAAACTTCTAATCTTAGTAATTGACTTCGGAGTCTCCCATTATAACACAACATTTATCTTTGATGGATCCACATATATACCATCACTAGAAATCGCATGACCAATGAAACTCACTTCTCTTAACGAGAACTCACACTTGGACAACTTTGCATACAATTGGTTCTTTTTCAATGTCTGTAATACAATTCTCAGATGTTCTACATGCTCTTCATCAGACTTTGAGTATATCAGGATATCATCTATAAACACAACCATGAACTGGTCTAAATAAGAATGAAAGATTTTATTCATGTATTCCATGAACAACCCATGCACATTAGACACACCAAATGACATTACTGAATACGCATAATGTTTATACCTTGTTCTGAAAGCAGCCTTCAAAATATCTTCAAGCTTCACACGAATGTGATGACAACTCGGACGAAGATCGATCTTGCTAAACACACAGGCACCTATCGGCTGATCCATCAAATCATAAGTCCTAGAAGTGGATATTTGTTCTTCATAGTCACCTTATTCAGTTGTCGATAGTCAACACATTGTCACATACTACTGTCATTCTTCTTTACCAACAACATCGGCCACCCCACGATGAAACACTCGGACAAACATACTTCATTTCAAGCAGATCTTCAAGATGCTTCTTCAGTTCACTCAACTCTGAGGCAGACATCCTATAAGGAGCCATCGACACTGGATTAGTACCAGGTACTAAGTCGATAGTAAATTCAACTTCGCGCTCTGGCGGGATATCACTGATATCATCTGGAAACACTTTTTGGAAAATCACTCACCCCTAATAACTCGCCCAACACACTTTTACTTTCTGCCTTCATATAAGCTAATATCATAAATATTGAAGTATCATCCTTTACAAACTCATTCACTATCTTAGCTGAAATGAGCAACTCATCACTAGCATTAAACTCTGGAAATGACATTGTCTTATCGAAATAGTTGATATGAACTTTAAATCTTCATCTTCAACAAACTCAGGAAACAACACTGACTTATCCAACAACCTCCACTATTGCAAACATTGGCACAATGAACCAACTCTCCACACTGAAACATCTTAGAGAAGCAAAAGTTTCTCCTCACTTGTTTTAATTCGGCTCCTGCATACAAGCGGTAATAAAAATAAATGAGCACTGACAGTGTTTCACACACATGTCATGTACTAGGGAACAAACAAAATTACAAAAACCTGGCCAAACCAACTAACCTGCTACGATACCACTAGGTAACACCTTAAACCCTGAAACAATTAAATCATAGAATAATTCAAGTATTAATCATAATGCACACGTTTAGGATGTCACTCATCATGAAACAACACTTGTTCCACAACATTTATCAATTAAGGTAAAACATTCTAATACACGTGTCATCGTATGTTCACCTTCACTTAGGGTATCACCGCAGCGGAAATCATCAAATAAGCATACTTCACAATAAGTGAGTCTCATTAAAATACCATATTTGAATTAAAACAATATGGAAAAAGTCACCATTATAACATAAGCTCAAACGTCAAGAGTATAACATACGACTCTCGATTGGCAAAACACAAACTGAATAAAAACAATTAAATGTTCCCAACTCTGATGTTATCGGATCAGAACAAGACTTCTTAAATAATTATGAACTAAACGAAGTAACTATGGGATCTAACTTCCACTTACTGCGGCAAACTCTACCCCTAAGTATCTGTAAGATATCCATGGAGGACAACATCAAACCAAAAGGGGTGAGAAACAATAAACCAATATAAACAGTGTAAAGAATGCTAAGGTAGAGAATACACAACAAGCACACATTCATTACACATCCACCAACATTATATTTCACACCTAAATCATGGCAACATTTACATAATCATATCCAATCATTGACATCATGAACAATCAACTACATATGGAATCATGTATGCAAATGTACTCCATAACTAACTTATTATACATGCGGTACCATTCATGAACATTCAGGTTCCTCTTGCTCCCGATCCCCACCATAGGACTAGAGCATACCAAATCATCACCATCACCATAGGTGACGCTTCACCAGTTCCTATATAGAATCAGTTACTCGCTCCAATCCCCACCATAGGGCCAGAGCACACCAAAATTGGACTAAAGCGTGTACACCATGATGCATGACTCTCAACGACATGCATTATCACTAAAAGGTTCACCAAAAGTATATCCATACACATCTCACCATTTATGCATCATATCATTCATCATACACAATAATCAATCCATGTTACAACATCAATAAACAACATCAAACAACGACAACTCAACAATTGTAACTTCATAGTCATTCATTCATATTACTTCACCAAACAACAACACATCATCATATAAATATAACATTTTACAAATCTATCCATCTATTCCAAAACCTATATTCACACATCATCTCAACATGTTAATTAATCATATAAAACATTGTTATACACCAATATATGCTCTCTCTTTTAAGTTTCATTTGATTTTGGTTTGAGATTCATCTGCACATATTCATGCCAAGCATATTTATATCATCCATTCATGTTAACATTTTCAAATAAGCACCATGGATTCAAAAGTTTATGGTGTATTCAAGTGGAGAAGCTTGCTTTGTTAACCAAGAAGCATGAAACCCTAGTTGTAGATTCTTGACATTTGTGGATAATGTGGTTTGAATCTTGATCTTGGGACTAAGTATGGAACCCTAATTCATGGAATACAGTCCTTGATCATTATCGAGTGCATCATGCTATTGGTTTTTGGAATCAATCATCGGGTGTGGTTTTGGTCAAGCAGAAGTCAACTTTTGGGTTGATCATCCGTTGACCGTGGATTCTTACATGGTTATTTGTTTTATGGTTTATTGGGTCCAAGGCTTTCTTATTCAATCTTTCATTCAAGGGTTCATAATTCATTCAAATTCCATGATTCAAGAAGAATTCAAATAAGTTTTAGAGGGAAGAGATTTTGCTTGAGAAACAAGGCACGTTTCATTGAATAAAGGACTATTTTCTTGTCAAAGTGTCCATTTCATTTACACAAGACCAAAATTACAAGAATCCATACAAAATTACAAAAAAATATAACTTTGACCTACAGTTGACTTTTTGGTCAACAAATTGATTAAAGTCAACTGACCTAATCTCTAAACCTAATCCTAATTTTCACTTTGGTCTTCACTTTTTCATCTTCTCTTTTGACTTCATTTGCAATCAAGCCATGTCTTTTTTTCCCTCCAAGCCATCATTCTTGACCTTTATGGTAGCCTCATCCCAAGTGTTTTAAAATCATGACTAAACTCCAAGCCAAATCAGCCCTACAACACATCATCAATGTACATCATAAAATAAACCTCAAGGCATTCCATTCATAAACAATCTAACACACCAAACATTCCATTTAAGAACAAGGATGCATGAGCTTAATTGCAATAACTCAATCAAATACCATTCACAACAAGTGGTATCAACATTTGAGCATTCTACATCACCTAGTTCAAGTGGAATCAACATTTGAGCATTCTACATCAACTACTTCAAGTGGAATCAACATTTCACATTAGATAATTGCACTAACTATTTTCTTCATTAACTCATACTCATGGCATTCAAGGCATCACATTCTAACATTAACAATAGGTAATAATGCAAGCATAACCACTCTAATTTCCTTCTAATAACTCCAATGACAGGCTACAGTCTAGCCATCAATAGTTAACATTTTAATAGAAGTTCAATTTAGCATAACACCAATGCTATTCATCTCTAACCAACAGTTCTAAGTATAAATTCCAGCAATCACAATTCAACAAGTTCAGCTCGGCTCAACATTAACATGTTGATCAATGCATTGCTAACAGTCATATTAATACACTAACAATAGTTATAGATTCATAAAAGATTTCATACTAATTGAATTGAATTGAAACAAACAATGGAATAACTTGACATTATTTGATCATATGCTAATTCAAACCAACAGTCTAACCCAAACATAGCATAACAAGTTCATTCAAAATTGGTCCAGGCATAGCATAAAACCACTTAACATCATATTAACCATGTTTATCCTAGGGCACATCACAGTTCACTATTACCATAATAACAATTAATTGATTCACATCATAACTAACTAACTATTAACATTCAAGTAATCTAACTGAATTGGCTAACTGCTAACTAACTAACAAAATGAATTAAAATTAACTTTCCTAACTGACTTTCATAACTAACTAACTAACCTGACTTATAATAATACAACTAAATCCTAACTAGTTTAACTGATTAACAACTGAAAACTAACCTAACTAACTGATTTAACATAAAAAGTTAGCAGATCACCAACCCCTAACAAACTTGCATTGTGAGAAGTTAACAAAACTTGACAGAGTTAACATTCCAGCCTCTATAAATCTCCATTTCTAATCAGTGATCAGGGTTTTTTCAATCATCATATTCATATCATCTAAATCTCAGAATCACTTCTTTCTCTCAACCTCTTCATCAACCCCCCTCAATCCCATTCACATAGTCCTCACTCTTCTTAGAACACAATCATCACACTCATCCTTTGATTCCCATTAAACCCTCTGTTAGATGCCCAAAAATGCTTATTTGAGCTATCAAATGTGGGCATCTTTCACTCTTTTTTGTGAAGAAAGTGTTTGAAACCGTCCTTGCTTTTGATGATTTGCAATACAATGTGAAATGATCTTGGTACCTTTAATTTGTGTGTTATTGTGCAGGAATTAGGCATGAAAGAATAGAAAATGAAGGCACAAGAAAGTTGGCAAAGGAACCAAGAAAGGAAGCATTCATTAGCATGCTCGCTAGGCGAGTGATGTAGCGAAGTGCTCGCTAGGCGAGCACCCAGCGAGTTGCCAGCAAACATTCCCAGAATTTTACAGTAGCAAAATGATCAAACTCGTTATGGTGAAGGAAGTAGCGAACACCCCCAGACTTGGACAAAACCATAGCTAGCACTCATTCACTAGGCGAACATCCAACGAGTTCCCAGCGAGCAATTCCAGTAGCAAAACCATCTAAACTCGCTGGAGCGAAGGAGGAAGCGTGGGCTTCGCCTAGCGAAGGATTCTTCGCCTAGCGAACACATGCATTCTGGACTTAGATGATTTCTCTGGGCGCAGGCACTTCTGGTGGCCTATTTTGGGGCTCGCTAGGCGAACCATTCTGCTCGCCTAGCGAGCATGACAGCTCAGTAACCAGTACTATAAGTAGCAGGGGCTACTTTTTGGAAAGGACACTTAGCATTTTTAGATATTTTTCAGCATTTCTTGGGATCATATTTTTGTACCTTAGAAACCCATTTTCTCATTTTCTTCATCTCTTAACAATATTCCACAAAAAGAAGGTGGATTTCCATCCAATCTCGATTCTTCGACTCGGATGTTGATCAACCTTCAACCGAAACTTGTTGACCAAGCTACCATGAAAATGAATAGCTAAGTCCTTTATTTCTTCAAGGTTAGATGTAGATGATCATAAGCTTTGTATGTATATGGGATGATCTTCATTTGTAAACTCTTTAATGATGAATATATGGTGAAAACTTTATTTTATTGATAACTCTTTGTGTTGGTTTATGATCGAGAGATGTTTTCCAACTCTTTACCTAGGTTTTCATCCAATCTTGTTTGTTAGCTAGAGATAGTAATGAATGATTTTGTTCACTATAAAGTTGAACCAAAAAGTTGTCATTTTGATAGATTGTGTGAGAGATCAACAATGGATCAAAATGGGAAAACCCACAATGTGTGTTAGAGATAAACACATTGGGAGGACTTTGTGAAATAGTTTATCATCTAAAGGAGTTTATGAGTTTTGTTGATCAAACATATGCATGCAAAGTGATCGTCGAACCCTAAACTTTGACAATATTTCTCAAATCTTAAAACCAAATCTTTTACCTCAATTTCTTACTCTTTTATGCAAGCTACCGTTACCAAAAACCTAAAACCCCTTGTTACTTTAAGTTAAGAATTGAACAACTGTCGAACGGCAACGATATCTCACAATCCCTGTGGAGACGATAACAAAAACCCGACACTCTAACCTTACACCAACAAAATGAAGCGCAAAGCATTCTTTGGCATTGTCACAACTCGCCTTACGGCGGACACTACAATGGGGTAAGAACAACCACTAAAGTCCTTCAGTCAGGATTTTATTGGCCTACTGTTTTCAAAGACGCACATGCCCATGCGCAAAGTTGTGATAGTTGCCAAAGAAGTGGTGGGATTGGTAAGAGAGACGAGATGCCTCTCCAAAACATCCAAGAGGTTGAAGTATTCGATTGTTGGGGTATCGATTTTGTAGGACCATTCCCACCCTTTTATGGTAACGAGTATATGCTTGTGGCGGTTGACTACGTTTCTAAGTGGGTTGAGGCGATTGCCTCACCTCGGGCGGATGCTAAAACGGTAATCAAATTTTTGAAGAAAAACATCTTTTCCCGTTTTGGAACCCCCCGTGTGTTGATTAGTGACGGAGGGTCACACTTTTGTAATGCACCGTTAGAAAACGTTTTGAAACATTACGGTGTATCACATAGAGTGGCGACTCCGTATCACCCACAAGTAAACGGTCAAGCTGAAGTCTCTAATCGTGAGATTAAGAGAATTCTTGAAAAAACCGTGTCAAATTCGAAAAAAGAGTGGTCACAAAAATTGGATGAAGCGTTATGGGCATACCGTACCGCTTTTAAAGCTCCAATTGGGCTAACTCCTTTTCAATTGGTGTTTGGTAAAACTTGCCATTTACCAGTTGAATTGGAGCACAAAGCTTTGTGGGCTCTGAAATTATTAAACTTTGATAAGGATTTGGCCGGTGAGAAAAGAAAAGTGCAATTGCTTGAGTTGGAAGAAATGCGCAATGCCGCATATCACTCGAGTTGGTTGTACAAAGAAAAGGTAAAAAAGTATCATGACAAAAAGCTTCGAAAGAAGGAATTTGTGCCTGGACAGTTGGTCCTATTGTTCAATTCCAGGTTGAAGCTATTCCCCGGAAAATTGAAATCTAAATGGTCCGAGCCATTTCGTGTAAAACAAGTCAAAGAATATGGAGCTATTGTCATTGAGGACTTGGACGAGAAAGAAAGTTGGACGGTTAATGGCCAACGTTTGAAGGTTTATCTCGGCGGTCTTGTGGATCGCGGGAGCTGTGCTATCTCCTTGGATGCTCCTCTGTGAGCATCGAACCGTCGAGCTTATCCGACGTTAAACAAGCGCTTGTTGGGAGGCACCCCAACATTGTAAGTATTTACAGTTTTCTGTTGTGTGGTATTGGCGTTCAATTTGAAGAAACTTGCTGAGATGTGCTTTGCATGCTGTTTTGAAAAAAACAAAATACTGTCATGCTCGCTAGCTGCTCGCTAGGCGAAGGCAGTAGCGAGCTGATTCGCTAGCTGCTCGCTAGGCGAAGGCAGTAGCGAGCTGATTCGCTAGCTGCTCGCTAGGAGAAGCAGTAGCGAGCGCTGCGTGGCAGAAACCCATTTAATTTTCAGCAGGCCACTCATTTGGGCCCAAAAACCATTTTTAAGTGTTGTAGTCTGAACCTCACAACTCACAATCACTCTCTCACTTTTCATCTCACACAAACCCTAACTGTTACATTGCAAACCCTAACCACCGTTGCATTTCAAATTCAATCGATCTCTCCACTAAGGTTTGTCCTATCTCATTTACTTTATGCTGTCAAGTTGAAATTTCTGAAGTATGAGACATTATGGGTGAATTTAGGAGAGTGGGTATCATTAGGTTTTGCATGTGGGTTTAGATTTGCATGTATCTTAGAACGATTCTTTGCATGATAAATCACTTTGTTTTTGAAATAGGTATCATTAAACTTAGGGTTTTCTGAATTTGGTTGTTAAACAATGGAGAACCCAGAACCCGTAACATTCGCTAGCATATTCGCTAGGCGAATCAGTGGCGAGCATTCGCTGCCACTTCGCTAGGCGAACCTGTAGCGAAGCTTCGCTAGGTCCTCGCTAGGCGAAGCAGTAGCGACCATGACAGTAGTTGATTTTTCTGTTTTGCTCTCTAATCTGTTCTGTGGTTTTCTGTTGTTTCTTTTCTATAACTTTGCAGATGGCATCCAGGTCGAGCGCTTCGAAAAAGAGAAAGGTCGGGAGCACTTCCCGTACTGTACCCATTCAGTTCGACACCGACAAATTTGTCGGGGCAAAGCAAGCCGCTCGCTATGTGGCATTGGAAAAAAGAAATTTTTTGCCAGAGAAGAGGTTTATGATCAACCCCGAAGGCGACTACCGTACATTTGCTGGGTTGATTCATAGCAAGAAATGGGACCGGTTGATCGCTCCACTCGAGAGCTATGACATCGAGATAGTGCGTGAGTTCTACGCGAACGCACTGCCTAATGACGACAAGTCGTTCACTTGGATCACAAGAGTGTCCGCCCGTCCGGTTGCTTTCGATCGGGATGCAATCAACCGTGTGCTGGGTGAACCGCTCCATCTGGGAGCTAATGAGAAGGACACATACCATCGGGATTTGAGGCTACACAGGGACACCAACTCTATTTCTGCAGCCCTTTTATTTAAGGGAAAATCAGTTGAGTTGAACCCATCTGGGGTTCCTATGAGGTACCATAGGGAGGACATGATTCCCTTGGCTCAGCTGATCCTAATGCTGGTTCTGACCAATATTAAACCCAAGTCTCACACATCCACCGTGCCGATCCCAGTGGCACACTTGGTCCATTGCATTCTCACTAATATTCAGATCGATGTGGCGAGAATCATTGCTTTAGAGTTGAAGTCCGTGATTGAGAACGGGCTGAAGTCGGGGGCAAGAGTTAATTGCCCCCTTGCTTTCCCTTGCCTCATCATGGCTTTGTGCCAACAGTCGAGGGTGAAGCTACCCTCCCGCAGCCAAGTGAGGATTCCGCCCGCTATCGATGATAGATATGTGGCCAAGTACTGCAAGCCAAAGAACTTCAGGAGTGGTGCAGCTGCTGGTGATACCGGGGCTTCTGATGGTCCTGGTGCTTTTGCTCAGGGATTTGATCCTTTCCCGCAGGTTGTCTGCAATTATAATTGGGATTGGATGACGGCGACTCAGCGTGCCATGATTGATATTCATGATTCTATACAGTTGTTACAGTTGCAGATACGTGACCCTTCCGGAGAGCATCCGATGATGACGCGTGAGCAGTTCTTGCAGCACGCTAGCTGGCCTGTCGACAGACCTGTGTTCAGAGAGGGGGCGGGTGCTGGAGCTTCTGGTGCTGATACTTCTGGTGGTGCTGAGGATGGTGATGACGATGATGATGATAGTGATGATGGTTCCGGTTCTGAGGCCGGTAGTGATGAGAGCTCTGAGTCCTATAAGGACTAAGTTTTTATTGTTGTTATGTTTTATTTTCTTTGTATTTTTAGATATTTGGTTATGTACTTTTGGGGTGTTTTGTCCCCCACGCACATTTTAAAATTTTTAAGTAATAGTTATTGTTTATGTTTTAAATTATTGTGTTTGGTTTAAATTTCTTTTGTTTTAATAAATTTCTGGTTGTTGAGCGTCAAACCTTCTAGATTGGTTGCTCCTCAAAGAAGTATCCAATGAAGGTGCATCCGAGCTTGGATGGCAATGATAAAAATAAACAAGCGAATAATGCTAAGGTACATGTTACCTCCGGTTAGAATTTTAGAATGCATTAAGAACTTTACTCTTTTCGTAATTGAATATTGTTCTTTTTGCAACATAATTGAATGAATGTTTCATCTAGGACTTAGAACCACAAATTGTGAGGAAACCTCCATTGTACACTTAAATGCTGGATTTTACTAAACTTTGTTGATTCATTTGATTCATGCTTGGTCTTTTATTATTGTGAATTTGTGGAAGCAATTAGAAATGATCAAGGCGCTTGTTTTTTTTAGAGCACAACCAGTTCCAAATACAACTTACCCGTGAGAAGAGAGAGTATTCGTTAACCCCTTTGAGCTTAAACAGTTGAATCTCAGCTTGAAATAAGGCGAGATGTCAAAAATCTTTTTTCTTGAAACCCTGAAATTTTTGGTAATTGTTCTTTTGCCGTAAAAAGTCAAGAGCATTCACTTAGGGTGAGTAAGAGATAAGTTGGGGAGAATGAAAATGAGAATCGGTAAGTGCCACAACTCTTGAAAAACCGAGCAAGCATTGAAAAAAATAAAAAAAAATAGAAAAGAGAAACATTGTTTTGTGAATACGATGTGAAAAGAAAAAAAATATATAGGAAAATGAAAATTAATGCTTGCTTGGAAGAAAAATAGTGAAAAACAAAAAAAAATTGAGTTGTGAAATAAGAGTTGTGAAGGTTTCAAATGAGAAACAAGTGGAACGAAGTTGAGATGTGTAAATAGCTTGTACAGTGAATGCCTCTTTTGCATCGGCAAGTTCGTTTTCAATGGCCTTAGATATGACCCTTGTTTGTAAACCTAACCAAGCTACAACCGGAAAAGACCTTAGTGATCTTCGTGCTTCCGCATTTTCATTTATAATTGTTAGACATTGTATGAATTGAATTGTCTTTCGCATTGTTTGTTGGAGAGAGAGATTGTCCCTGCGGTTGCAAACGCGTAATTTCTTCAATCCTTATTCGAAGAGGAGAGATAGGATGATTCATTCAGGATAACATTGTTGTGGATTATTACATGTTTTGCATTGCTATAAAGTTTTAGTTCTTGTGTATTGTGTTATTCTAACCATTGAGAACTTGTGTCTGGTTGATTCTCTTGTGTTTGAGCCATTTTATCCGACTTCAGAGAAACCTTTTTCTTTAAGCAAATCCTCTTGTCCTTCAAGAGGCATACTTTGCTTGAGGGCAAGCAAGAATCTAGTTGGGGAGAGTTGTTAGATGCCCAAAAGTGCTTATTTGAGCTATCAAATGTGGGCATCTTTCACTCCTTTTTGTGAAGAAAGTGTTCAAAACCGCCCTTGCTTTTAATGATTTGCAATATAATGTGAAATGATCTTGGTACCTTTAATTTGTGTGTTATTGTGCAGGAATTAGGCATGAAAGAATAGAAAATGAAGGCACAAGAAAGTTGGCAAAGGAACCAAGAAAGGAAGCATTCATTAGCATGCTCGTTAGGCGAGTGATGTAGCGAAGTGCTCGCTAGGCGAGCACCCAGCGAGCTGCCAGCGAACATTTCCAGAATTTTACAGTAGCAAAATGATCAAACTTGTTGTGGCGAAGGAAGTAGCGAACACCCTTGATCGCGACTTTATGAGTCTATTGGGGTACTAACTGCAAGCGCACAGTCTAATCGCGTAGTTTTAAAAGATATCGATCCCACAAGAACTTAATGAATCGATCTACCATTTTTTAAGGGTTACTGCGTAAAGCTAAGGCGGATGATACTTTAATGATTAGGGGAAAAAAATAAAACTAAATTTGGATCTAGATAAAATATCAAATAATATGGATATCAGTATGTAGTTCGTCGTATTTGGGGAATCAAATCTTCGTTGGTCTTTTTCTTAATTTTAAAATAAGTCTTTTCAGTAGACACTATTAATTAAAAGTCTTTTCCTTAAACTCTCGCTCTGTTGAATCAGACTATGACTTTATATTTTAACGTACGCTCTCACTATTTCGTTAAGTCTAAAATCACTTTTGAAAATAATAGAATCTATAGAAACTCCTTTTGAGAAAATACTAACCGTTTAAACGCCCTCGTCTCAAACTCTCGCTCTGTTGACTTAGATTATATGATTAAACTTAAATGCTTAACTCTAGTCCTCACATTTAACTTTTAAAAATAATTTTTGAAAATAATTAGAATTTAATTAACCTTAAAAATTGCTTTCGCCCTGATTTAAAGTTAATGTTCAATTTACATTGTCCAGTTAAAAACTCAAACCGTCGTTCTATTAATTTTAACTTCTTTATGTCTTTTACTCTCGTGCAAAAACCTTGGTATTAACTTTGTAAATTGAGACCAGAAAAAGAGTGACTATATTCTGAAATAAATTTAAACCAATTCAACTTTGATTCCTTAATTCCGCTTACTTTACATACCGATATCTAAATTAATTAGCCAGACATGATGAACATGCATAAACAATAATCATGCATAAATACGGCCATATCAAATCAAACAACATATATAAACAGCGGAACAAAGCATATGTAAATTAAAACGATAAATCAATTAATTAATGAACCTGGAAAAATACTAGAAATCTGGATTTTATCTCCTACGCTTCGGTGCTCGAACACTCCACCACAAGTCGGTTGGATTTGTTCTTCACAATTCTCGATCCGATAGGAAAGTAAAAACAAGGAAATAAAACACTATGATCTAACGTAAGGTTAGATCCAGTAAAAATTACACAATAGTTTCCGGTGTAGAAACTATCGTGAGAAAATAAATTGTATGCTTCAGAAATTAAACTAGAAAAAAGAAAGAAATAAATTGCTTGCAAAACTTAGACTGCTGGAAAAATTGTACGGAGAAGAGAGAGCTGCAATTGGCTTTTGTGAGGTTTATTTATATTAACCTCCCAAGATAACCGTCTCCTAAAATGTGTCTTCAGTATGGTTCAAAGCGTCTTCGAGTGCATGAGAAAATTTAGGGGGAAACCGTCCACTCCGTTACGCACGTAAAGCCTAAAATATAGGAGTGGAATGTGTGACGTCCGTCACACTATGTGTTACGGTCGTAACACTAGGTCTTAGGATGTGGCGGTTGGCACGTGCTTGTTGCGGTCGTGACAACAATTTTCTTTGTTCCAAACGTGGGCTGGGCTTTGGTGCTTCAGCTTGCTGCTTTTCCTAGAAAATCTTCTTTTTGCACCCCTTTTCTTTCTTTTTCACATGTGCTTTAAATAATGATACCTGAAATAAATAATAAGAAAATGCCGAGTAATATCGAATAATATAAAATAAATTGAATCAAATAACGATATAATTTAATTAAATCAAGTCTAAAAATGTGATATAGTTTCATGTTATCAAACTCCCCCTCACTTAGACTTTTGCTTGTCCTCAAGCAAGAAACAATGTAGAAATCGATTTTTTTTTATTTAAAAATATTAGCCAGATGAAATTTCCAAACACACATCAATTCGTAATGGGTTGCAAGTAAATCTCGTTAGAAATAACCTGAGTTTAATCTTAACATCAAAAATTACCGTAACAACACTAGATAACCCCACCTTATGCAAACCAGTTCGAGTCATGCTATTATAGCTCAGCCTAGTTCTTTTACTCTTATTTCACCCGTTTTCATTCGAGCGAAATCACATTAAGCCCTTTATCTTTTCGCGCACATAGTGGAGTAACCCGTTAGCGATTTTGATCCCCTTTTAGTTAGAAGTTCTGGTACATAAGTTGGATAACTTCTTTATTTAGTCTATTGCAAATTGCGGGGGATCGGACCGTAGTCCGCCCTACCAAGTTCAGCACCAGAAATCGCTGAACCAACTCACAATGGATCGTTCATACCATGTTTTTGTAGGGTCCACAACCTTTGGATTAAATGATCGGGTAAGGATCACCTAACTTAATTAGTGCATTTCCTGATTTTTAATATGTTGTTTTGGGAATCATTCACTTGTATTCATCGGCTCTCCACGTAGTTTGCTATTAAGATGGTGCCGACTTCTCGTATAAACTACTCGGGGTTACTATAAAACTAAAAGTTCAAGGAATTGGTATAATAGGTACTTAAACTGATCTAACATGCTGAGGTTTTTAGAGTGTTGGGGCGGTAATAATTTTGTCTTAATTTCACTCAAGTTTTATAAAATAAGCAACCTTTAGGAAATCTTAACATGAATGAAACAAGGTTATCTCCCCCTACACTTAAATGAAACATTGTCCCCAATGTTTCAAAAAAACGAAAAAGAAAAAAAGGAAAAGATGGTACGTAAACTCAATTCTGCCTGCGTCCTCTTGTTCTCGGACCCGGTGATCGTTCACGTACTGCCAAGTCATCAAACCTGTTAAGCAAGTCAGTGAACCTCTGGTCGGTTATTGCATTCCTCTCTTGTTGTTGTTGTTGCATCTGGCGCATCAGTTGCATTACTTTGTTATTCTGCGCATGCATGGCATCAAGCCGTTGGCCTTGATGTTCAATAGCATCCATGATGTCATCATTTGTTGCAGGCCTTCTTCTTCGACGACGTCGGGAGGATGGACCAGCTACATTATCGGAAGGATTATGTGGGACAGAATGTTATTCAGGATCTGGATCACCTTGCTCCATTTCATCAAACTCATCTGGGGGCGGGTTTGCTTGTGTAGGCATGGTAGGTTCAGGAGCATTCAAATCGTAGATGAATCTGTTGGGGTTAGTAACATCGGTGAGTGCAATGTTGGGCAAAACGACGCTTGGGATTTCTTGGTTATTCACCATAAGATAATAATTCCCGCCTACCCTATTTTTGATTAAGCGGCAGGAGCGACAATAGCTGATATCCATAAACAGGGGTGGCAAAGATTGCAAATTCTGAAGTCGGTCCCCTAAATTTAAACCGAGTGCGATGGTGGTTATTAATCCGCCAATCACAAAAGGTTGATTGCCTCGAGCACAAAGGGTACGGATATGGTGAAGTAAGAGAGAGGTGGTGTTGACCCTTGTATTTGCTGAAAAGATGCAGTGTAGGAAGAATAATTCTTTAGCGTTAACTTTGTTGTTGTTGGCTCTTCCAAAGATGGTGTTTTGCAAAATACGGATAAAATACCGGATAGTGGGGTTGTGTATGTGTGAAGCAAGTAATGCATCCCAATTGGTGGTTACCACACCAGATATTTTTCCAAAAAGTTCGAATGGGATCGTGTTCCACTCTGAGTTTGGAGGGATTCTTGGGTGGACGTCGTCTCCTTCAGGAAAACATAGCATGGCACTCAACTGTTCTTGAGATAGTGCGTACTCAGTGTTGAACATACAGAATTTTGCGACACCGGTTAAGTACTCGTCCTCATCGGTTGGAGTGGTGTATGAATAAGAGCTTAAAAACTCCAAGGTGAGTGATGGGTATGTTGGGTGATTTTGTGTGCACAGAAAAGTTAAATCGGATAGCCTAAGCAGCCATTGCACTCCTTGATGTAATCCCAATTCTTGTAAGCAATTGAAATAGGGGTATCTGGTAGATGTGACACCGCGTTGCTGGAAACGAACAAACTGCTCCCGTTGATAGTTTCTATCTTCAGTTCGGAAAATAATATTTCCAAATTGCATTTCTTGATGTTGGTTCTTCGCCATTTTAATTGGTAGGTAGAAAAAAAGGAGAAAGGAAGAGGGGATGAATTTTTTTTTATATAGTGGTTTTTGGAATGATGTGGTGTAGGAAGAAAAATATGGTGAAGGTATTTAAAGAAAGAGTTTTGAAATTGGGAGGAGAAGTTGGTGAGAAAAAAAATTAATGGGGGATAAAGAGGTGAATTGAATGGGGGTAACGGTCATGACACGGTTACGAGGCAGCAGTGTGTCACGTTCGTGACAGTATTGTGTCACGTTCGTGACAGCATAACGGTAAAAAACATTTACGAGAAAGCAAGTTGTCACGTTCGTGACAGCATGCGTGACGGGCTCATGAGGGTGTTGCGACCGTGACAGCATGCGTGACGCTCGTCACACCTCTGAGTTTGCAACGGTCAAAACGTTCGTCACGATGCAGGGTGGCAAGTTTTGTTTTATTATTATTATTATATTTTATTTATTTTTTATTTATTTATTTTTTTAAATTTGAATTGCCATGACCATAAATATCAATGCTACTTTGACTTTATAAATTGTGTCATGGATGCTACTTTACTACACCATAGAATATATATTTTTTCTCTAATAAGCAAAAATACAGGTGGTAGTATATAATATTAGGAGTAGTGTATACTTGTACGTGATCAGAAATTTAGCATGTAAGTAGTAGCATACAATATATATCAGCATTGGTAATTTTAGACAGTGCATAAATCAAAATGAAATTTAATTTAACCAATGATGCCTGTAGCTTCATAAAAATAAACATAATGTAATATTTGCCTGAAGATAAAATAAAACATGCGGAAAAAAAATCCTAAGATTAAAAATATTGTCAAACGAAACTATAAATTTCCTAAGACTAAAACTAGTTAACTGCAATTCTTCTAGCCACTTGTAGAATCTCTCGTCGGAGGAGCAAAGGAATTGACACAGTGTAGCAACTCGTGAAATTGATTTGTCATTCTACTCATGTGTTCCATAAATTCATGTCCCATCATAGTTAACTCTTCTCTAATGGCATCTTGTTCTGACATCAAAGCTTGAATAGCGGTATTATAATCAGTTCCGGGCATATGATGTCTAAAATCAGGTACTCCCGATTCTGCGGACGGGATAGGATGAGGTGGAGAGGCAGCATCATGGTAACCAGTTGGTGTCTGCGGATCAGACTCAGCATTAGGAATCTGGTTGTCAAGGATCTCATAATCTTGGATGGTTTCAACAGATCTAACAGGAGAAGGCATTCCATTCAGGTTGTAGAGCCAATTATTTCGGTTATGGACACTAGTCATCGGGCTAGGCATGGTGAATAGGTAAAAAGCTTGGTTGTTAATTAATAGTTCAAACTCTTTAGGTCCAAGGTTTCCTATAAACATAGTGTTGAAAAGGAAATTTATATTCATAGGCTGAATACCGCAAAAAGGGTTCAAATCAAGCATGGGTTGGCACAATCCAATAGCATTAGCAATCATAGTTATCAATCCCCCTATTTGAATCGGTGCACGGTCATCTTGAATAAGAAGGTCAAAACTCGCCAACATATAAGTGGCACCATTCACTAGACGATTCTGGGAAACACAAAATATTATGAAAAGTTCATCACGTGATACTGTGGTAATGTTTGAACTTTTCCCAAAAAGAGTGTGTACTAGGATCTTGTGGAAATAACGAAAAGTTGGGTTATGTATGTTTCCAGAAAGAAACTCATGTTCCTCAAGTTCGTCATTTCCCGTCAAACTTCCCCAAAAATGCTCAAGCTCTCGATATTCAAAGAGGTCCTCTTGGTTCATGGTGAATGTGTCAAAAGAAGTAGGGAACCCTAAGAGGTTAGTAAATTCTCTAATGTTATACTGATACTCCATATTGAACATCCTGAATTGAATGAAACCTCGGTTTATTCCTTTTCCATGGTTCGGTAAATAAATCAGGGAGCTAAGGAATTCTAGAGTTAGCCTCCGGTAAGTAACAAATTGTCTTCGAATAGGAATAGTTTCCCACCCTATTTGATTCAGCAAATATAGGACACTATCTCTTAGCCCAAGTACGGTCATTGCACAATCATCAGCATAAAAATTTGGGTGCATCTCTCTCTCAGCAAGTTCTTCAAATTTTTGTCTTTGAGCTCTCCCTCGGAAATTAATACCCATATGATCAATATGTGTCATCAAGTCAGTGTTAACTAAAGAAAAGAGAAACAAGAATTTTAGTCAGGATTTGGCCAGATACCGAAAGAAGAAAAGAAGAAAAATTTAATAAAATAAAGAAAATGAAGAATGAAAACTGAATAAAATCAAAAGAATAATCAAAGAAAAATAAAAATTTGTGGGTTGTCTCCCACGAAGCGCTTTGTTTAATGTCGCAAGCTCGACAAAAAACTATTAAATATTAATCTATTAATTTTGGAGACAATACGTCTAAGTGCAGGACTTGTGAGTCTTCATTGTTTTCAGCATAATGATAATGTTTTAGACGCTGCCCGTTTACGATAAATGATTCAATAGATTTTCCTTTAATTTCTACAGCCCCACTAGAAAAGACATTAGTGACTTTGAAAGGGCCAAACCACCTAGAGCGTAGTTTTCCAGGGAATAACTTAAGTCTAGAGTTAAACAATAGGACTACATCGCCTTGTTTGAAAGTTTTCCTTGATATACGTTTATCATGCCATTTTTTCGTTCTTTCCTTGTAGATTTTAGCATTTTCGTATACATCTTGTCTAAGTTCCTCTAATTCGTTTATATCTAGAATTCACTTTTCACCGGCGGCCTTATAGTTTAAATTTAAATTTTTAATAGCCCAATAGGCCTTATGTTCTAACTCCACTAGGAGGTGACACGATTTACCATAAATAAGCTTAAATGGGGTTGTTCCTATGGGAGTTTTGTAAGCGGTTCGATATGCTCATAAAGCTTCGGGTAATTTTGATGACCAGTCTTTCCTCGATGTAGCGACAGTTTTTTCCAATATCTGTTTAATTTCTCTATTAGACACTTCCACTTGTCCACTAGTTTGAGGATGGTAAGGTGTTGCTACTCGATGTTTTACACCATACTTTAACAATAATTTTTCGAGTATTTTAGATATGAAATGAGATCCACCGTCACTGATGACTATTCTTGGGACACCAAATCTTGGAAAGATTATATTCTTAAAGACTTTAATTACTACTCGTGTGTCGTTTGTTGGAGAAGCTATAGCCTCAATCCATTTTGATATGTAGTCAACCGCTACGAGTATGTACTTGTTACCAAAAGAAGGTGGAAAAGGTCCCATGAAATCTATTCCCCACACATCGAAAATTTCTACTTCCAAAATGCCTTTTTGTGGCATTTCGTCACGTCTAGATATGTTTCCTGTGCGTTGACACCTATCGCATTTCTTGACAGCGGTATGTACATCCTTCCATATGTTTGGCCAATAAAGACCGGCTTGTAGGATTTTAGAGCGGGTTTTGGATGTACTTGCATGTCCACCATAAGGAGCAGAATGACAATGTCGGATTATACTTTCTACCTCTTCTTCAGGTATACAGCGACGGAAAATACCATCGGAGCCTCTTTTGAAAAGTAAAGGGTCGTCCCAGTAATAATGTTTTATGTCATGGAAGAATCGTTTCTTTTGTTGGTAGGATAAATCAAGTGGAACCACTCCGGCGGCTAAATAATTGACAAAGTCAGCGTACCATGGTGTAACGCATACAGCCAAGGTGGTCTCTACCTGTTTGTCAGCTCTATTTTCTTCCAAATTAGCTATAAGTTTATCGTACGAGAAATCATCATTGATCGATGTTCTTTCCGGTTCCAGGTTTTCGAGTCTAGAGAGGTGATCTGCTCCTACGTTTTCAGTTCCTTTTTTATCTTTGATTTCCAAATCAAATTCTTGTAGCAACAAGATTCACCTTAGGAGTCTAGGTTTAGCGTCCTTTTTTGTTAAGAGGTACTTAATGGCAGCGTGATTAGTGTAAACGATTATTTTAGCTCCGACCAAGTAGGAACAAAATTTATCTAGTGCAAATACTACTGCTAAAAGTTCTTTCTCGGTCGTGGCGTAATTCATTTGCGCTTCATCTAGAGTTTTACTCGCATAATATATGACGTGAAGTTTTTTATCCTTTCGTTGTCCTAGAACAGCGCCTACGGCGTAGTCACTTGCGTCACACATTATTTCGAAAGGTTCATTCCAATCCGGGGTCTGCATTATGGGCGCGGAGATCAATACTTGTTTAAGTGTTTGAAATGCTTCTAAACATTTATTGTCGAAGATGAATTCAGCGTCTTTCATTAATAATTCGGTTAAAGGTTTAGTTATTTTAGAGAAATCTTTAATGAATCGTCGGTAAAAACCGGCATGTCCTAAGAAGCTTCGTATTTCCCTCACGGTTTTCGGAGGTTGAAGGTTTTCGATTACTTCGATTTTGGCTTTGTCTACTTCAATTCCTCTATTTGATATGATGTGTCCTAAAACAATTCCTTCTTGTACCATAAAGTGACATTTTTCCCAATTAAGTACTAGGTTTACTTTTACACATCGTTCTAGAACTCTTTCTAGGTTTTCAAGACATTCTTCGAAACTTTGCCCGCATACGGAAAAGTCATCCATAAAGACTTCCATGATGTTTTCGAGAAAATCGGCGAATATTGCCATCATGCACCTTTGGAAAGTTGCAGGAGCATTGCACAAGCCAAACAGCATTCGTCGATAAGCGAAGGTACCAAAAGGACATGTGAACGTTGTCTTTTCTTGGTCATCAGGATGAATTGGTATTTGAAAGAAACCTGAGTAACCGTCCAGATAGCAGAAATGAGAATGCTTGGCTAGTCGTTCTAACATCTGGTCTATGAATGGTAAAGGAAAATGATCTTTTCGGGTTGCTTTGTTTAGCTTTCTATAATCAATGCATATTCTCCATCCCGATTCAATTCGTTTGGTTATAGTTTCTCCTTTTTCATTTTCGATCACTGTTATACCTCCTTTCTTTGGTACTACGTGTACAGGACTAACCCATTTGCTATCATATATAGGATATATGATACCTGCCTCTAATAACTTCGTTACTTCCTTCTTCACTACCTCGCTCATGATCGGGTTTAGTCTCCTCTGATGTTCCCTAGAAGTCTTACAATCTTCTTCTAGCATGATGCGGTGCATACAAATAGAATGACTTATCCCTTTAAGATCGGTGATGTTGTATCCTAATGAGATTGGATATTTTCTTAAGATATGTAGAAGTTTTTCGGTTTCAAGTTTTCCTAGGTCTGCATTGACTATTACTGGTCGTTCAAGTTCTAAGTCTAGGAATTCATATCTCAGATTTTGGGGAAGTGTTTTCAGGTCAGGGGTTGGTTTCTTAAGGCATTGCGTAGGATCTGATGTTATTGCTAAACATTGGTTCAGTCTGTCTTCTACACGATAGTCGGACAAATCGTCATTTTCGAATTCTGTTTCTTTTATGCATTCATCAATGATATCCATGAAGTAACATGTGTCTTCTATCGCAGGTGCTTTCAAAAATTGGGAAAGAATAAACTCAATTTTCTCTTCTCCTACTTCGAAAGTGAGTCGTCCTCGTTTTATGTCAATGATAGCACCGACAGTTGCTAAGAAGGGTCTTCCCAATATAATGGGGGTAACTTCATCTTCTCTTATGTCCATAATTATAAAATCGGTGGGAATGTAGAATTAACCTATGCGTACGGGAACGTTTTCAAGAATTCCTACGGGATATTTAACGGAACGATCTGCTAATTGCACAGACATTTTAGTTGGTCTTAATTCTCCCATTTCAAGTTTCTTGCATATGGACAAGGGCATAACACTGATACCGGCTCCTAAATCGCATAAAGCTTTGCCTATGACAAATTTTCCTATATGACAGGGTATAGAAAAACTACCAGGATCTTTAAGTTTAGGAGGCATATTTTGGATTATTGCACTACACTCAGCAGTGAGTGTAACGGTTTCGTTATCTTCAAGTTTCCTTTTATTAGATAAAATTTCTTTTAAGAACTTAGCATATGAGGGCATTTGTGTAATAGCTTCTGTAAAAGGAATTGTGATGTTTAATTGTTTCAGTAGGTCAACAAATTTTTTAAATTGGCCCCCGTTTTTGGTTTTAATTAGCCTTTGAGGATAAGGGATAGGTGGTTTGTAAGGTGGTGGAGGTACATAAGGTTCTTTTTTTTCTACGGTTTCCTCATTACACTCTTCCTTTTCCTTAGGTTTACCTTCTTCCTCAGTTGACTTTTTAGAGTTTTGGTTCTCAATCCTTGGGTCAGATGGTCCTTCTACCTCTGTACCACTTCGTAAGATAATTGCATGAGCGTGGCCTTTCGGATTAGGTTGTGGCTGTCCAGGAAATGTACTAGTTGGGGCAGCAGTAGACGCTTGTTGTTGAGCTACTTGCGAGATTTGTGTTTCAAGCATTTTGTTATGGGTAGCCAGGGCATCTACTTTACTTGCTAGTTGTTTAATTTGTTCGCTAGTGTGTACATTCTGGTTTAAGAACTCTTTATTGGTTTGCTGTTGAGAAGCTATGAAGTTCTCCATCATGATTTCCAAGTTGGATTTCCTAGGAACGTTATTGTTAGGTGTAGATGGGGTCGGCTTTTGATATCCAGGTGGTACAGCTGGAGCTTGACTGGGAGCTTGACCTGGTGCGTATAAAGCGTTGTTACTTTTATACGAGAAATTAGGATGGTTCTTCCAGTTTGAGTTATAGGTATTCGAGTAAGGATTTCCTTGAGCATAGTTCACCTGTTCTGTTTGAATTCCTGTTAGGAGTTGACAATCTGTAGGAGTGTGACCTTGAATTCCACAGACCTCGCAATTTTGAGTTACGACAACCACGGTGGCTGGAGGTGATACATTTAAACTTTCAATTTTCTGGGCAAGAGCATCCACTTTTGCATTAACATGATCAAGGCTACTTATCTCGTACATGCCACCTTTTGTTTGAGGTTTTTCTACCACTGTTCGGTCGCTTCCCCACTGATAATGATTTTGAGCCATGCTCTCGATAAGTTGATAAGCGTCGGTGTAAGGTTTATCCATAAGCGCACCACCGGCGGCGACGTCTATTGTTAACCTTGTGTTGTACAAGAGACCATTGTAGAAGGTGTGAATTACTAACCAGTCCTCTAAACCATGGTGTGGGAAAAGTCTCATCATGTCCTTGTATCTTTCCCATGCTTCGAAAAGAGATTCGTTATCTTTTTGCTTAAATCCATTTATCTGGGCTCTCAACATAGCTGTTTTGCTTGGAGGAAAATATCGGGCAAGAAAGACTTTCTTCAACTCATTCCATGTGGTGACTGAGTTGGAAGGAAGAGACTGAAGCCATCTTCTAGCTTTATCTCTTAATGAGAAAGGAAAGAGACGAAGTCGAATTGCCTCTGAAGTGACACCATTAGCTTTAACAGTGTCAGCGTATTGGACAAATACGGATAAATGAAGGTTTGGATCCTCGGTAGGATTTCCAAAAAATTGATTCTGTTGCACTGCCTGCAACAATGAAGGTTTAAGTTCGAAGTTGTTCGCTTCGATTGCGGGTGGAGCAATACTCGAATGCGGCTCATCCTATGATGAAGCAGCGTAATCTCGAAGAGCACGAGCTGGTTCGGCCATCGCTGGTATCGTTAAAGGAAGGAGATTTTTGAGATCAGGAACTTCGATTGGAGGAAGATTGTTTCTAGCATGATACTCCCGAATTTGTCATAATAATCGGAGATATCGTTCGACGTCGTTGATTCGTAAGTAGTACGGCTCGCCTTGTGAGCGAGTGTGTGGCATACAAATCAACGAAAAAGGAAAAAAATAAAAATTGCCTTAGTCTCTACAGCGTAACAGAAGAGTTACGATATCGACTAAATAAAAGTCCCCGGCAACGGCGTCAAAAACTTGATCGCGACTTTATGAGTCTATTGGGGTACTAACTGCAAGCGCACAGTCTAATCGCGTAGTTTTAAAAGATATCGATCCCACAGGAACTTAATGAATCGATCTACCATTTTTCTAGGGTTACTGCGTAAAGCTAAGGTGGATGATACTTTAATGATTAGGGGAAAAAAAATAAAACTAAATTTGGATCTAGATAAAATATCAAATAATATGGATATCAGTATGTAGTTCGTCGTATTTGGGGAATCAAATCTTCGTTGGTCTTTTTCTTAATTTTAAAATAAGTCTTTTCAGTAGACACTATTAATTAAAAGTCTTTTCCTCAAACTCTCGCTTTGTTGAATCAGACTATGACTTTATATTTTAACGTACGCTCTCACTATTTCGTTAAGTCTAAAATCACTTTTGAAAATAATAGAATCTATAGAAACTCCTTTTGAGAAAATACTAACCGTTTAAACGCCCTCGTCTCAAACTCTCGCTCTGTTGACTTAGATTATATGATTAAACTTAAATGCTTAACTCTCGTCCTCACATTTAACTTTTAAAAATAATTTTTGAAAATAATTAGAATTTAATTAACCTTAAAAATTGCTTTCTCCCTGATTTAAAGTTAATGTTCAATTTACACTGTCCAGTTAAAAACTCAAACCGTCGTTCTATTGATTTTAACTTCTTTATGTCTTTTACTCTCGTACAAAAACCTTGGTATTAACTTTGTAAATTGAGACCAGAAAAAGAGTGACTATATTCTGAAATAAATTTAAACCAACTCAACTTTGATTCCTTAATTCCGCTTACTTTACATACCGATATCTAAATTAATTAGCCAGACATGATGAACATGCATAAACAATAATCATGCATAAATACGGCCATATCAAACAAACAACATATATAAACAGCGGAACAAAGCATATGTAAATTAAAACGATAAATCAATTAATTAATGAACCTGGAAAAATACTAGAAATCTGGATTTTATCTTCTACGCTTCGATGCTCGAACACTCCACCACAAGTCGGTTGGATTTGTTCTTCACAATTCTAGATCCGATAGGAAAGTAAAAACAAGGAAATAAAACACTATGATCTAACGTAAGGTTAGATCCAGTAAAAATTACACAATAGTTTCCGGTGTAGAAACTATCGTGAGAAAATAAATTGTATGCTTCAGAAATTAAACTAGAAAAAAGAAAGAAATAAATTGCTTGCAAAACTTAGAATGCTGGAAAAATTGTACGGAGAAGAGAGAGATGCAATTGGCTTTTGTGAGGTTTATTTATATTAACCTCCCAAGATAACCGTCTCCTAGAATGTGTCTTCAGTATGGTTCAAAGCGTCTTCGAGTGCATGAGAAAATTTAGGGGGAAACCGTCCACTCCGTTACGCACGTAAAGCCAAAAATATAGGAGTGGAATGTGTGACGTCCGTCACACTATGTGTTACGGTCGTAACACTAGGTCTTAGGACGTGGCGGTCGGCACGTGCTTGTTGCGGTTGTGACAACAATTTTCTTTGTTCCAAACGTGGGCTGGGCTTTGGTGCTTCAGCTTGCTGCTTTTCCTAGAAAATCTTCTTTTTGCACCCCTTTTCTTTCTTTTTCACATGTGCTTTAAATAATGATACCTGAAATAAATAATAAGAAAATGCCGAGTAATATCGAATAATATAAAATAAATTGAATCAAATAACGATATAATTTAATTAAATCAAGTCTAAAAATGTGATATAGTTTCATGTTATCAACCCTCGGACTTGTACAAAACCATAGCTAGCACTCATTCGCTAGGCGAACATCCAGCGAGTTCCCAGCGAGCAATTCCAGTAGCAAAACCATCTAAACTCGCTGGAGCGAAGGAGGAAGCGTGGGCTTCGCCTAGCGAAGGATTCTTCGCCTAGCGAACACATGCATTCTGGACTTAGATGATTTCTCTGGGTGCAGGCACTTCTGGTGGCCTATTTTGGGGCTCGCTAGGTGAACCATTCTGCTCGCCTAGCGAGCATGACAGCTCAGTAACCAGTACTATAAGTAGCAGGGGCTACTTTTTGGAAAGGACACTTAGCATTTTTAGATATTTTTCAGCATTTCTTGGGATCATATTTGTGTACCTTAGAAACCCATTTTCTCATTTTCTTCATCTCTTAACAATATTCCATAAAAAGAAGGTGGATTCCCATCCAATCTCGATTCTTCGACTCAGATGTTGATCAACCTTCAACCGAAACTTGTTGACCAAGCTACCATGAAAATGAGTAGCTAAGTCCTTCATTTTGTCAAGGTTAGATGTAGATGATCATAAGCTTTGTATGTATATGGGATGATCTTAATTTGTAAACTCTTTAATGATGAATATATGGTGAAAACTTTGTTTTATTGATAACTCTTTGTGTTGGTTTATGATCGAGAGATGTTTTCCAACTCTTTACCTAGGTTTTCATCCAATCTTGTTTGTTAGCTAGAGATAGTAATGAATGATTTTGTTCACTATAAAGTTGAACCAAAAAGTTGTCATTTTGATAGATCGTGTGAGAGATCAACAATGGATCAAAATGGGAAAAACCACAATGTGTGTTAGAGATAAACACATTGGGAGGACTTTGTGAAATAGTTTATCATCTAAAGGAGTTTATGAGTTTTGTTGATCGAACATATGCATGCAAAGTGATCGTCGAACCCTAAACTTTGACAATATTTCTCAAATCGTAAAACCAAATCTTTTACCGCAATTTCTTACTCATTTACGCAAGCTACAGTTACCAAAAACCTAAAACCCCTTGTTACTTTAAGTTAAGAATTGAACAACTGTCGAACGGCGGTGATATCTCACAATCCCTGTGGAGACGATAACAAAAACCCGACACTCTAACCCTACACCAACACCCTCCCCCATTGAATCACTCGCAATCCTCTCAACCACTCTTCTCAATTCCTCACGCACTCAGCAACACAAGCATCAACATAGTCACAAATCCTACAGGCTAAAGAATCAGGGAAGAGGAAGAAAGAATCATTGAGAGAAGAAGAAGATTATTGGGCAATTGAATTTGAATTCTCACCTGTATTGAAGATCCCTCTGGTTTTCTTTTCTTCATTTACCTTCATCCTCTTTGAAATTCAACAATTACCAGGGAGCTTTTCTTCCTCGAAGGTAAGAAATTCTTCAACCTTTTCCCTAATTCTGATACCACCATGTAGTTGATAGCTTGGGGAACCGAAACCCTAATGTGAGAGGATTTGATTCCTCCATACGTGCGTTTAATTTATGGTTTCATTAACTAGGGTTCATTGTGTTTTTTCTTCGATCTGAGTTTTAGGGTAAGCACTGGGGAAAATTGATGGAGGATTTGGATAGAGGACTTTAAGACGGTTCTTTTAAGGGTCTTTTTCTTTGGATTGATAGAGCCCCGCCGCTGGAAGGGATTTCTGGCGCGGTGAGGCGTTTCTCTGGCGAAATGTATGGAAGGAAGTTCACGTGAGGAGCCATGTGTTATAGATTTGAAATTCGATTCCCTCCCTCAGGATTCCACTTCCGTTTGGGCCCAGAGTCTTGAGTTTAGGCCCCAAACATTTACTATACTCACCTGCATATTGCTCCCATGCACCCTTGGCCTAAATTATATCACACCACATAACTCTGGGCCTCATTCTAAACCGGGCCCATCCAATTTTGCTCACTACACTCCTGTTGGCCCATGCGCCCCCAACTTTTACTCATTTTTTTTAATTCTTTTGTGTTTTTTATCATTTGTTTTGTATTTTAATTAATTCATTTTAATGTTTTTTATCACATTTTATTTTTTGATGAACAAGTAGAAAATTCATGATAGTACTTATATTTTTAGGCTTGAATTGTTTTTCCCATATTTTAGAAGAATAATAAAGATAAATAATAAATGTTAGCTAATTAGGGTTTAATTTAATACTTAGAGTTTCATCTTTTAATCTTCATTATATTTTAGGCCCCTTGACTTTACTATTGATTACATCTTAATTCATGAATTGTGATTGTAGATGGTCACTTTGTATGGTTGTATGGTTTATTTTGATGTCTTGAATGATTCGTGTATGCTTGTATTAATCTTCTTAATTCTTGCATGGTTTATGACTCATCCCCCATTATGGGTAAAATGTTCCCAATCCCCATGAACATGTAATAGTGTAGAACTTACTTTTCTTTGGTGCTTCATTTGCATATGTTAATAAACAAGATAAAACCAAAACAATAAAAAAGAACTCTTTCTAAAAGAATAAAAATACACTTAATCCAATGTCAAGTGCTTTTCCATATCAAACTCATTTGAAAGTAACGTGAATGCTTGATCCAGCGTCAAGTATCTCTTCCATTCCATTCCATTCTCACACTTTCATCTCACTCGCATTCTCACTCCTTTCATAATTGACAAAAACTTCAAACACTTGATTCAACATCAAGTCATTTTCAAAATATTTTTACAATAAACTGGATGAAAAAGAATGCGGTGTACGTACTTGTACACAATATTTCTCGAGTACTTGGGTTGTCGGCCCTACCTATCTTGTGGCTCAATACTTGTATTCCCTTCAAAACACTTAACAATAAAACGAGTTTAATTCGGCCCTCTTAGGGAGAAAAAGAGTGGTTAGGATGTCACTGTCCTCTTATCTCTCAAGTATTCTAATTACTGACTGTACTTAGCTTGTGGTTAGATGCTTGTCTCCCTCTAAGTACCAACGATTAAACTTTCTTCACAAATTTCATAAAGAAATTAATCATAACTAATCAAATACAATTCTTCCGCCTTAGGGCAACATACAAACCTTTCACCCTAAACATTTCAACATTGCACCATTACCTTATCAACTATACTTTTGTCTTTGGACCAAACAATACACTCTTTGGATTTCCATGCCTTCTTAGGTTTAAATACCTCATGGTCAAATACCCATTTCTAAATAAAGAATTTTGCTTTCTTATTTGCCTTGTCAGACCTCGTGTTTAGGTAAACTTCCTTCTCATACATTGTTTGTCTTGTCCGACCTTGTGCTTATACAAACCATTTGCATCCTTGTTTGCTTTGTCAGACCTCATGCTTAGGCAAATCCATTTTCATTCTTGTTTTCCTTGTCATATCTCGTGCTTAGGAAAATTCATTATGTATGCATTGTTTACCTTTTCAGATCTTGAGCTTAGGTAAAACACTTTCTTCATGCATGTTTGTCTTGTCAGATCTTGTGCTTAGACAAACGCTTTTCTTTATTGGTTGCCTTTTCGTACCTCATTCTTAGGCCAACTTCTCTCTCATACATTGTTTACCTTATCAGACCTTGTGCTTAGGCAAATGCTCCCCTCATGCATTATTTGCCTTATCAGTCCTCTTGTGCTTAGGCAAACCATTTCTCATTTATGTTCTCCCTATTAGTCCTCTCGTGCTTATGCAAATCCTTTCTATCCTACTTATTTTCCTTGTCAGACCTCTCGTGCTTAGGAAATCCATTTCTCATTCATGTTTGTCTTATCAGTCCTCTCGTGCTTAGGTGAACCCTTTCTTACTTTCATGTTTGCTTGCCAGTCCTCTCGTGCTTAGGCAAACACCCTCTCTTTTCTCCTTGTCCATACCATCTATTGGTTAACGCCGCACTCTTTGATTCAAATAACATTTTCTCTTTCTCTTATAGGCTAAACACCATATATTGGTTAATGTCACACTCCTTTGTTTCCTTTGGCTAATCACCATCTATTGGTTAATGCCACATTATTTTATTCTCTTTGGCCATACCATTTATTGGTTAATGCCACACTATTTGGTTCAGACACACTTACCTTGTGGATTCAAACAACACAACCCTTGGTTCAAACCATACTGTCGCACCTTGAAAAATGAGAACACGACTTAGCAAGGCGCAATCGCACACTCGCGTGATGGACTGAACAGAGTCGCCATCGAACATATATTATTCCTAAAAAGGAAAGGGGAAATATCGATAAAACCCAAGAAAGAACGAGAATGATTATGGTCGTCGCAACCAAATCAGGGTTCGGGAGTCGATTACGCAAGGGGAAGGTATTAGCACCCCTAACGTTCGTTGTACTCAACGGGAATCGTTAGGTTAATTGTGCGCATTAGTGTTAGCTTGAAATGTTAGGCTTCTCAAGTTATTATGAGGGAAAGAATAATAGGATCAAAAGAAAAGAGAAGATGCTTTTGGATCTTTGCAACAAAGGGGACTAAACCTAAGTTTTTTATTAATGGGCCTGACAAGATTCCGCAATCCTGCTCCTACGTATCTCAATAGAGAACTCAAGGCTTACGTAGTTCTAGGTAGAAAATATTTGTTTGTTGGTCGATTTTAGCAAAAGCTATATTCTATTAACCGACGAAAAATATTGTTTTACCCTAAACACATGAGGAGCGGACGTATACCACACATCGAATGGATTTACAAATCAACATTCGGAAAAACGTCACTTATCTCAACTCAACAGTTATGGCCGAAGCATTGCTTTACATCACCTTAAGACAAGGTGTCTTTCGTTTATGAAAAGGTTTTTCTGATCAATCGCACGACGACGAAAAATAGTTTGATTGGTTGGATGCATTTTTGGGCCTGAAAGACGAGTATTTATGACTTGCAAGCTCTTACAACTTGGGTCTAATACTCGGGACTATGTCTGGACCTTTCACCCAGGTAATCTATTTATTTCAATTTTATTGGAAAAAAAGGTTTGAATATTTACAAGTGTTTTAGAGGAGAAGACGAATACATATGACTTACAAGCTCTTACAACTCGGGTCTAATATTCGGGATTAAGACTGGATATTCCATCCAGGGTAATCTTTTTCTTTAGATTTTATTGAGAAAATGGTTTGAAATTAAATTATAAATGATTAATGTACAAAGGTTTGAAATTATTGAAAATTAAGTTGATATTACTTAAAAGTTCATTGTAAGAAATTCCAAGAGTAAGCCATGTGACCGGAAACCAACCGAAATTGAAAGCAACTGGATTTAGCTCTAAGCTAACTTAGAGTGGATTCATGTAAGAACCACTCTATAAGAAGTTGAGCCAACTGAATCTATGCGTCCAAACAATTTTCGAAAGTTAAATTGAATTTTAACTCCGAGATCGCAACACAATAATAAATCAAACATCAACCAAACATATTATTATTACATCAATATTACATTTTTTTTTACATAAACTCAAAGTAATCGGAAAAAAAAATCTAAACACAATATACGCACGTGTTACCCACAATAGGTCCGCATTACTACATAGTTGAAATAGAGCTAAAATAATAAAATGTGAAAACAATATTAACACATGATAATATATATATATATATATATATATATATATATATATATATATATATATATATATATATATATATATATATATATATATATATATATATATATATATATATATATATATATATATATATATAAAATGTAATATTGATGTAAAAATGTTAATATTGATGTAATATATATATATATATATATATATATATATATATATATATATATATATATATATATATATATATATATATATATATATATATATATATATATATATATATATATATATATATATATATATATATATATATATATATATATATATATATTAACTAGAAAACTGTATATATATTATAACTAAAAAAACAGGAGAATTATATATTAAAAAAACAAAAAGGTAATACTAACTTAAGACAAAGTATATATATATATATATATATATATATATATATATATATATATATATATATATATAAAGCAAAGAAGATGATATATATAAAATAATAAATGTAACAACAACATTAAATATATACATATGTAACAATAACAGCAGGAATATATGTAACAGTATAAACCAAAAATGTATTTTTATGAAAATTTAACACTAAAAGTGTATATATATATATATATATATATATATATATATATATATATATATATATATATATATATATATATATATATATATATATATATATATATATATATATATATATATATATATATATATATATATATATATATATATATATATATATATATATATATATATATATATATATATATAAAGCAATAATAATTTATATATAAAACTCTGAAAAAAAAATGAAAAAAAAATTATATATGTAAACAGTCTAAGCAAAATATATTTATATATGAATCAAAACAAAATCAATATTTATTTATATATAAAAAACTATAATAAAATAACAATAATAAAAAAAGAAAAAAGAAAATATAAAAAAAAGTTAAAAGAAGATCTAATTCTTTGTGTTTGGTTAAAGAAAGCTCTCTTGATGTTTGTATGTGTAATGACGAAAAAAAGAGGGGTTCTTCATGAGCTTGTTAGAGGTGGAAAGGTTTTTGGAAATGATTTTAATTGATGTGTTTCCGTTTTGGCTTGTTGTGTTGTGAGTTGTTTTGATGTATACACAATAGGAGAAGGACGGGGGATGATGGGATGATGGATATCAAAAATTGTAGAGAGACCCCGGGGGGTTGGATATCATATGAGGTTGTATATATGGTATGAGTTATGAGAAAAAGTTGTAGAGAGATCCCATATGCTTTTCTTTTACTGAAGGTTTGTTGTTGTTTTTTCAAAAGGAAAAATGAGAGGGATGGATTGGTTCATGAGCGGGGTTTTGGTTCGGTTTTTTCTGGTCTCTCACAAACTAGTAGCAATAGGAATATATACTAGGTTTTAATTTTAAACAATGCCAACAATGTCCTTTTTAATATTTTGAGTGCAAAAATGAATTAAAACCAATTAAGTGAAATACAATTCATACATTTAAAATAAATAAAATAACATCAATTTTAATATGTAATTAATTCTATTTATTTATTTCAAATATTTTGAAAAAAAATTTTAATTAACGGATTCAAAATGAATAAAAGTCAGGTACAAAAGTGCTCAAAAAATTAAAATGAATGCACCAAAATGATCAGTGCGAAATAAACCTATTGGAAAAATACAACGTTTCTTTTAATTTTGAAATAAATTTTGACCGGTTAAATAGGCTCGAGCTGATCAAAAAGTGGCCGAAAAATTAGCTGAAAAATAAATTGAGCATACCAGATTAAACTACGCGAAACGTAGATTAATAAAGCTGATGTCTGAAAGCTTGATTTTAAAAATTTTCGTCCACTAATTTGACGCACATCCGTCGATTAATTCAACCGGTTTGCCTGTAAATCCGAAAAATTATTTCGACTGATATTCTAGGCATTATGCGGTATGGAATGCATGATATGGTATGTAGAGATGCGATAGCTATGATGAATGTATTGGATTAGCGATTCAGGGTCAAAATTGGGTGTGACACTTACTTTCACCGCACATCAAATAATCTTTTTCCATCTCCTACCCATAGTTCCACGAACTACAAAGCTCTGATTTCATCATTGCACTATGAGAATACGTAGGCATAAGGGACCCAATCCTCAACGGACATATTAATTATAAACCTTTTTTCCCATTTTGCAAGTAATCTTTAGATAGTAACACCCATCCGAGCAAAGAATAATCAAAATGGTTCCTGTTGAGTACAACAGATGTGAGGGTTGCTAATACCTTCGCCTTGCCTAATCGACTTCCTTACCTGTTTCTCTTCCCTTGGGTTTTATCGATGTTTTCCCTTTCCTTTGGGAATAAATAAAGTTCGGTGGCGACTATATCGTATCTTTGAGCGTGTGATGCACTCATTTATTTTTTACGGTGTGACAAACATAACCAAACAATAATCAATCGTCATTGTCATCGGAAAACAGACCGACAATTCGACACAAAATAACAATTCAGCATTGTCCTTCCTCACTGAGTGAAGCTTTGCTCGCTAAGAGACACATGCCTCGCTAAGCTAAAGTCACAGAAAACCAAAACCCTCACCCTATCACGTTCTCTTCAGCGAACACAATAGCTCTCTAAGCAAACTCTCGCTAAGCGAATTCACGCTTTCTAAGCGAACATGTCCACACCTGAAGAAAAGAAAAAAAAATAGAACGTGATTTTCCTCTACAACAACCCCAAAATTTCCCCAATCCAGTCCCAAACATCCCCAAACGCCCAAAAAATTATATCAGATGTTATAACACCATTAGGACATGTTAAATCACAAAATTATATCATTTAATTCCTTCAATCTCATAAATTTATGTTTACCCTAAAACCTTCCAAAACTTCAAACGTGATGGAAAATATCAATATCTCAAAACATGAAATAATACACATATAGGCACACAAAATTCATCATTAAAACAACCAACAACATCAAAACTTCATAGAAATCTAGAATCAATCACATCCCAATTTCCCTAAAAAGAGTAAGGACCTCTCACCTCTATCCCATCATGCAATACACCTAGATTGGTAGCCCTTTCTTCTCCCTTACCTTAGATTTCCAGCAATTGATGATGAATCAAGCAACTTCCATGACTTCCCTCTTCAAAATCCCAGATTTTGCTCTTTTTCTCCTTTTTGCCTCTTGTTTTACGTATGCCAAATGTTTCTCTAAAACCTAGCTTCCTCACTACTTTTAGAATATATAGTACCCCCCATCACTTTTGTTTAATTAATATTTTTGTCCAACTGATTACTAGCTTCTCTACTCTTACCACCTATTTCTACAGTTCCCACATATGGTCTATTTCTATCATTTTACTATTTAATTAATTAATTCGAATAAAATACTATTTATTCTAATAATTAATTAAAATTCTAATAACTTCTAAACAACTAAACCAAACTCTTACTCTCCCTATACCTATATTCTAAGGATACTTACCTCCACAATCACATAACAATAATTTAAAAATACCAAATAAATCAAATAAAATTCAAAATAATTCAATTAAATTAGTTAATCAAATTTTGGGTGTTATAGGTCCACTTCTCATTCTTCATATATCATAAAACATCTTGCCAGGGTTTATCTCGTATCACATCATATCTCTAGCAGACCAAAACAAAAAAGAGTCATTCATAACATCACATATCATTTCATTTCATCAAGGGACAATATTTGGGTCCTTTAATATTTAACTATTTCCCATCATAATCATATGAAGAGTGGTCTTCTTCATATTCTATGGTCGAAGATATTTAAATAGGGACAACTGTCATACCCCAATTTATCCCATAAATCAATAAGTTGATACATTCACATGGCATTCAAATTATCTGCATATCATGACATGCATTTCTTTCAGCATAATGCTTAAAAAGTCAATCAGAATAAACTTTATGTTTTACAGAAAAACTAGTTGAATCGATTTTCTATTGTGCTTAAAATTAGCGATTGAAAAATTTAAAGATTGGACTTGCAGTTGCTTGTTTTATTGATCTACGATTCACGTAGTCCAAACTGCAAACCATAAAATCCCTCAATAACACCCCGCAACATGACTAAACCACATCACCATAATTCAACTACCTTTTTCCCCATCACTTTCACCATCATAAGAATAAGTCATCACAAACCAACATATACACCAATCCTAACCCACTTAACAACACTCTGCAGTAACCATCAATCACCAACATTAGCTCAACCAATCGAAAAGAGAGAAGAGGTGTGAAACGAAGTAAGGAAGAATAAAAAACAATAACAAGCATGGTTACCTTCGTTTGCAATTTGCGGCGACCTTCTCCTCTACACAACCACACGCCGAACCTTCCCAGAAATCGTTCGTTTCCGATCGCTGGAGAGAAAGCAATGTGGAATCAAAAGAGGAGCAAGTACGTCCGTGTTGATTTGTTGTTGTTGTCGATGTGGAAATGGATAAGTAATTTATGGCGGAAGAGAATGGCAACGACGTGAGGAAGTGGAAAGGAAATTGAAGCGCGTTTTGCATAAAGGAGAAGAAAAAAGGATCGATCGCTCGCTGTTTCAAGAAGAAAGAGGTTTTTTATTTATTTATTTTTTATTTTAATATCATTTTATTATTTTTATTAGTTTTCATGTTATTTTATTTCTTTATTTTTAATTTTTTTAAAAAGGGTGCAACATGTCAGATCATGATTGACACTCAATTTTATTTAAAGTTTTACTGCATGCACCCCTATTTTGTCTTGTTCTTTTTTACTTTTTGGTCCTACAGTTTTTTTCTAAGCCACACACCTCTAGTTTCCTTTGCACCTTATGTTTTACTATTTTTATTTTAGACCCAACAAGGCTTTACTTTGTCATACCCTTGTATATATTTTGCACCCTCTCTTTATCTTTTATTCTTGTTATTTGATTTAATTTGCTTAATTTAATTTAACATGAATATTATCATAAAATAAAAAATAACTAACTTGCACCACTATTTTCTATCTTTTATTTTTTTTATCTTATTACATTTATTTATTTTGATTTTCTAGTTTTATATTGTTTACTTATTTTTCTTTATTTTTATATATTTGTATTATTTCTCAAATGACAAATGTATCCCCATCTCTTTGATTGTATTTTTATTTTTTTACTTTCATTTTTTCCTTTAGTTAGTTAGTTAAATGAACTAATTTAAATAGTTGGTAAAAACTAAAATTAACTTTTTTTAGAATAAAAAATAAACCTTGATCAACATCAAGGACTTTTCGAAAGAAGAACAAACCATTACCACAAGTTCATTTTCAAACCATCAATACATTTCAAATCATTCTGCCATGCAAATCAAACCTCAATCAATATGAAATGCATTTTCTCAAATAGAAACAAAAACACCTAATCACTATCAAATATATTTTCACAAATAAGGATAAAAAATAAACATGGTGTATATCACGATATCCCAAGGATTAGGATACAAGGTGTATATCTCGACCATCTGAGTGCTCTTCATCCCTTTAAAAACTCTAAATGCAAATAGTTACAAATCATTTTCTCAATAAATTGGATGAAAAATGGTGTATATCGCGAGCTCCCGAGGGCTAGGATACAAAATGTATATCTCGATCATCCAAATATTCGCCGTCCAACCAAAAATACATAATTACATTAAAAGATTTCACAAATAAGATAAAAAAGGAACATGGTGTATATCACGAGCTCCTGAGGGTTAGGATACGAGGTGTATATCTCGAGCATCCGAACGCTCGTCATCACCTAAAAATATATCCAACACATCCTAACCTGTTGCCTTTTGGCTTTCAACTTCACTTTGTTTCTTAAAAATAAAAGATGTTTCGTCTCAAGACTATACAAAACAACGCTTCGTCCATATATGTGTGAGTGAGCTAAATGACGTTATGAATGTTAATATAGAAATCCATTATATTATGTTGAAAACTCCCCCTCTTCCACTGTTTTGGGTAAGCAAAGTTTTTTCGTTGATTATGACAAGATAGATTTTGCTAAAATCGACGCACAAACAAAAAATTTATACCCAAAATTACGTAGCCTTGAGTTCTCCATCGCATCCAAAGATACGTAGGAGCAAGACCCATAATCTTGTCAGGAACATTAATAAAAAACCTTTTGACGACCATTTTCTTGTTCTTTTTCCTTTTAATAACTCAAGGAAAGCAAAACATTTTTAAGCTAACTTATGCGTAAAACTAACTAAATGGTTCCCATTAAGTACAATGGATGCCAGAGGTGCTAATACCTTCCCCTTGCATAATCGATTTTCAAACCTGATTGGTTGCGACGACCATATCATTGTCAACCTTTTAGGGGTTTTATCGATATTTTCCTTTTCCCTTTTAGGGAATAAATAAAGTTTCGTGGCGACTATGTTAGTCATCTGCGAGCGTGCGATACGCTCGCAAGATCGTATTTTTTAAGATGCGACAACATCATTTAATCCAAGAAGACCATAAGAAAAAATCACACTACATGCAACAATTATAACACAAGCCTAGTATCATCAATCATAAAGCTTATTAAACTGAGGTAAATAGAAAGAGAAGGAATTCCTTAGATATGGAGAACTCGCCTGATCACAAAAGGCTCAAGCTAACAATAAAGAGAGCCTATAAATTACCTCCTAAAACACACCTTCCAGAATCCAAATGAATGAGATAAACAAAGGCAAGCACCAAAATCAGAAAATGAGGATAACATGTTTAGGAAAATATAAGACCAAAATGATCATCAAAATTAAGGCAAAGAAAAAATAAACATGTTCAACAAGTAATACTAAGAGTTTTTCAATGTAGGTAAAATAGATATGCACCTACAAAGCCAAAATAGTTAGGAGAACAACGTCATTATCCAGGATAAGCATTCAGACACGACCAAAGACTATACCTCTAATTTCATTAAAATATGGTTTAAGGGAGAAAACTTCACCAATAAGATGAGGAATTAAATTTGAAGATTTCATCAGTGTGACATGAGCTACATCCCTAATAATAATAATAATAATAATAATAATAATAATAATAATAATAATAATAATAATAATAATAATAATAATAATAATAATCAGTTAAACATTAGAAACCCTAAAAGGGAGAATTGGAAGGATGATGAGAGTAAAACCAAAAAAGCGAAAAAAAGAAGCCAAAAGTTCACCTATTAAAATCACCATCAATTAAGGCAAGAGTAAGAGCCCCAAAATATATATCGACATCAGAAACACTAGTATGAACCCTCATCAGAAAAAAGATGACATGTATCAACAAAATGCAGAAGAAAGTAACTTGATAAAAACCGTAAAGATGAAGATCAAAACCATTACCTTTAAGATAAAGTGAAAACAACTAACAATAACTTCAGAGAAGATTCCAAAAATAACCAAAAGAGCAAAAATGAGACCCTGCATAAAGAAATTAATTCTATCAGAACAAAGATAATATAACATAGTGTAATACAAACGTGATTCAACATCAAACAAATAACAAAGAGAATGACCAGTTTCAATACAATAAAGAAAACAATAAAAAAAACAAAGAAGCACACCTGCTAAAAACCGACTCTAAAGAGAAGCATAAGGAAGGCACAAATCGTAACATGCATCGTCAAAATCAAGAGCAATTCATCTCAAGTACTACTAATCTGAGCAAATCTAAGCGTGATTGCAATCTTTACACTTCTAATCAAAAGTTCTTCCACCAAGCCCATCACAAAATTAACATGCAAAGTTTGATGAACATTAAGAAGATTGTATCTTGGAAAAACATAAATGTAGTGATTAAAACAGATGCAAATAGGGAAAGTGTACACTATAGCTTATTTCAGAAGAGAAAACAACTAGAACTTAGCTGAAGGAACTTGGAAGCAGAAAGAGTATAAAAATCCTCTAGTAGTAGAAAGACAAACAATCTTAAAGGCTCTCCACATAGCAATTTAAGTGAACACAAGAAATGTGAAGATCCTCACAAATTGAAAAGTTTTGGTGGATATAGTGATAAACGATAAAGACGTAACTTTCAGAAATCTAAGTACTGAAAGTAACACTGGGGCTCTTGAGACGAATGGCAATAATGGAAGCAACAAAACTTATAAGAAGGACGAAAATGCTAAGAAAAATGAAATAGAGAAAGATGAAGAGGGTCTTAGAATGAAGGATGGCAGATAAATGATAGGGTTTATGAGGCATTTGTGTTGGATAGAAACTGCACAATCAAAGATATATCTCATGTTTGTTGGATGGTATTCAACATAAACAAGGCCCTAATGGACCTTAATAACGGGTCGGTTCATTATGTAAAAAAATGAAGAGAAATATATGACCCATAATCTAACTATAAAGATCATCAATAATGATAATTGTATCAAATTTGATAGGTTTAATGGGTTTGATCTATACAAATAAGGTCAATGTAACTGATCCCATTTTAGACAAATAATGTTCAAATTAAATTTAAAAGAATTCAAATGACTCTTTAAGAAACTTGAAATTCTTCTTTCACTTTATACAATATGAATGCCAAGTTAATTATTATAATTTTTAAAATTGATCTCCATACTTTTAGAATTTTTCAAAATGATCTTTAAATCTTTTAAAAATTACAAATTAATTTTAATACTTTTTGAAAATATTAAACCAATCCTTAAAATGTTTACAAATTAATCCTTACCAATTTTTAAATTTTATAAAATTTTCTCTTTAAATTTGACCCAGTTTTTTAAAAATATATAGAAATAATTCAAAAAATAATCAATGAATAATCATATTATTCTATTTAAAAAAAAATAAAAAAAATAATCTCATTAAAACATATCATCAAAGTTTAACCTATCCAATAAAACCTTTTGTTATTATTTTTCTCATACTCTTTTATTCATAAGAAATATATTGACTCAAATTTAATGAAAAAAATACCCAAAAAAAAATTATAACTTTATTTCTCTTATTTTCATATTAACTTGAACTTAAAAATACCTACAAGTTTCACACTTAGCTTGAAATGAAGTACTAGTACCAGCAGTAGTCATCATTTTATATAATTAATTTGGTCAAGTTCTTGAGTACACTCTAATTAACACAATAAACCACATTTTGCAAAAATAACATTAATTGTTGTAATGAATCATTTAATGAAAAGTAGAAAAAAGGGATAAGGTAAAGCCAAGTAGTAGTACATTCTGAGTCAGCATGTATCCTACAGAAACGCCCATTGGATAAGTTTTCAAGGTGCTTAGCAAAAAACAAACGCAACATAGCCACGGCTTTTTTCCATAATGGGACCCACACAATTCCCTTTTCTTCCTTAACCCTTTGTATAAAAGGAACCCTAATCCCATTTTCATTCTTCATTCCCAAATCTCAACTTCTCATAACGACATCGCATCTTAACGAAACTGTTACAATCATGATTTCTTCTGTAGTTTCTCTTCCTTCTTCTCTCTACGCCGCAAACTTCGCCGGTGTTAACACCACCGTAGCTCCATCTCCTCGCCGCGTCAGATCTCGGCCAATACTCATCACCGCTAGCGCTACTGCCACCGCTGAAGCTCGCTCTACATGGACAGAACAACCAAGAACTTCGTATCTGAACTTGAACACGATCTCTTCTCCTTCGCTCTACGAGATCCTCGGTATACAAGCAGGTGCTTCGGTACAAGAGATCAAGTCTGCGTACCGTCGACTTGCCAGAGTCTGCCACCCTGACGTGGCGGCGATTGACCGGAAAAACTCGTCGGCGGATGACTTCATGAAAATTCACGCTGCCTACTCCACGCTCTCGGATCCTGATAAACGTGCTAATTATGATCGGAGCCTTTTCCGACGACAACGGCCGTTGTCGATGATGTCCGGCTACACTAGTCGGAAATGGGAAACGGATCAGTGTTGGTAGTGAGTCGACTCGCCCGAGTAAACTTCTTCTGCTTAATATAGTGACAGATGAGGAAAGTGCAGTTATTGAAGCGCCATGCCTCTAATGAATGTAATTTATACTAATTAGCACTAATCACCGATAGTAACTACTAGTAATTAGTTTTTTCTTCAGATTTTGTATATTGAAGATGTGTATTTTTCTGAGTTTTTCCACTAAATAGAGTAGAAAATTACTAACCACTACTACTATTATTGCTTGTGATAAAGTGTCAAGTGTAAACTTTTTTTTTTTTCATAATACTTGACTCTTAGTTCTGATTGCATCCAAATTTCAGATATGAAAAAAAGAAAAAAAAAAATTGACATGATAATATCTGTCGTGGTTGAAGTTATCATGTTAATTATTTTGTGGGGTGAACTTTAGCTTTAAGTGGAAATAAAGCTCTGTAAAAAAAGTAGAAATAAGAAATTTCAGACTAGACTAGAACATTTAACCCCATAGTTAAATAATCTTTGTTTAATGATTGTGTTAAGAGAATTTGTTATAACTAATATTTAGTTATTTAAGCGGTATTTAAGATATCAAATAGTAAATTTAACCTATATAGTTTTCAGTTATTAGAAATTCTGCATAATTTTAATGCATAAGTTATAATTATAATACATTTGTTATTTACAGTAAAGTAATAAAAGTTTTTAAAAAGGCTTTCAAATAATAAAAGGAGACTATAAATATATTTTAATTTTCATCAAAAATTTAGAAAAATTAATTCTTTTCAGACAAAACTGAATAACTCCTTGTTAATAATTTTTTTTAATTAATCACTGTAATAAAGCAGAAAATATTTGGAATTGAACTATTGAAAATATTGGTTAAATCACTTTGCCCCCTACAAATTTTGAATATGAGAGATTGTATCGGTATGTTCAAAATGGCTCGAACCCACTCAGCATTGACAATACATGCCCATTAGCCATGAAGTGTGCTGGACTCACGGAGAATAGATTATAGAAAATTTGTATTGAAAAAATCAATTATAAAATTAATTTTATATCTTTATTAAAATCAATGCATAATTTTCAACTCAAAATTACTTTCTTTAGTTCTTATCTTGTGCCCCTAGGGCACAAGTTAACATTATCCTTAATTTCTAGATCTTTTAACTTTACACGAAATTTCACTTTAGTCTCCTAACTAAAAAACGTTACGTAATAGTCCTTTAATTTCTCTTTCGTTAAACTATTTGACCTATTCCATTAGTTTGAGTGAAAAAACGTTAATTATGACTAAGGTGGCATGCTAGGTATGCAAACAACACAATGAACACTCCGGGGTTGTTCATCTTCCTTATTTATTATTCATTATTCACCCATCTTCCATTAGTTTGTGGCTTCCTATTCTTCCATCTTCCATTGTGTTCCTTTTTCTTCTCCAAATTACGGTTAAATCACCAACTTTCATCTTCCATCATTGCAAGCAGTGCTCCAAGTTAGTATCATTTAACTTCAACTCGATTCCATTTTATCTTAGCTTAATGTTGTTCTATATTGCTTTGTTTTGGAGCAGAGAAAGAAACTAGAAACAGACAACACAACAAAATTTTTCTCAACATTCAACATTGTTCAGAAATGTGTACTATGAAGTGATTTTTTTCAAAATTTCCCTCACACCTAAGCTGATTATTCAAATTTTAAATTAATGTTGCTGTTGTTTACCGTTTACAGTTATGCTCTAAAATTTCCACTTCTAACTACAAATAAATTCGCTTTCTGACTGAATCTCTAAAACAATTTCTCAGCAGAATGGTGGATCTGATCCCAATGCATCACAAATCTACCATGACCCTCTTCTCTGATCCATTACACTCCCACCCTCCATGGTGGATCTGAGATTTAGATATCCATAGGCGTGGTTCTCACGGTGGAGGTAGTCGGAGGTAAAACCGCAGTGGTTTACACGTGAGGGTGTATGATGGTTGAAACTATGGTGGAAGAAGGATTTCGTATGTGGGATGGTGGTGGCCGGAATGCCACCGACTGTGAGGCTAGTGTTGTAAGGTGATAAAGTGGTGGCCAAATTTCGTATGTGGGATGGTGGTGGCCGGATTGTGGTGTAGCGTTGTAAGGTGATAAAGTGGTACGGTGGTGGTCAGATTTCGTATGAAGATGATTTTTGTGAAAAGAAGAAGCAAGAGTGATAATGTGTTGGATTTAGTTTTTTTAGTGGATCAATGATGTTTAGTAGTCATAGAAGGTGAGTAAAATAAGAAAGATAGAAATGAAGTTAATTGAGGTAGGGGATGTGTTGTTGACCACTTGGCAGGAAGTGGATAGAAGAAGGCGTTGGTTTTGATGAGAGAGGGAAGAGAGTCAGCCCCCCTTTTACAACAATATTAAAGTAAATAAATTTCACATCAGATATAAATAGTACAACATGACATCTTTTAACGTTTTTCCAATAGAAACTAACGGAAAGGATCAAATAGTTTAACATAAGTGAAGTTAAAGGGTCACTACATAATATTTTTTAGTTAGGAGACCAAAGCGAAACTTCTTATAAAGTTAGGGGACTAAATGATGCATTAAGCCTTAAATTTTATTTTCTTACTTTTATTTTTAATAATTTTATTACTTGTTTATTTTTCCTAATATTAAGGTAACAAATTTGTTATTATTAAAAAGAAACAAGTTTGTTAGAATTAATATTCATTATTTGAAAATACAAATTAATGAAAATGACTAAATATTATAATTTTTATTAAAATAATAAATATTTAATTTAATTATTGAAAAAATATGCATTTAAAAAAAAATTATTTAACGGTGGGGGCATGGCGGAGAAACTCAGTTCCCATTGAAAACTCATTTTCCATTGCAGGTGGGTAGGGCTAATATAGGATGGCTCGGCTGGGGTTGATATTGCTTAAACCCACCTAATCCCCTATCTGTTGCCATACCTAATGGAAAATATTTAAACAAACATGGGTGAGGTGAATCTAACTGTGAATGATGTTGACTACCTCGCCACAATATGCTACATGAACGAGTTAATCTCGGCGAGACCATCTCATTAGGGGTTCAATTGAACTTTAAGATAAGGAGTTATCCCATTAGGGGTTCAATTGAACTTTAAGATAAGGAGTTATCCCATTAGGGGTTCAACTGAACTTTAAGATAATGAGTTGACTAAACAATGAGTCACGTAAGGAGATGCATGTTGCACAACCGAGCCCTAGACAGAAGAACATAATGATAATGGTCATGACTATGTAATGGTCATAACAGTCATAACAATAAGGGTCATAAAATTATGTCACATAATCTAGTCATAGACATGGGAGAGACAAATGTAATCAACCCATATCAGAAAATGTTTGTAGGTACTTTCTATATTGGATTAAATATATGACATTTCAACAAGTCCCTCACACGGAAGCCTGTAAATTCAATGGAAGAAATCGTGGCACGAGCGAAGTGTTACGTGAAATGAAAATATAGTAATGTTGAAAAGATGTCCATAGATGCAAAGGATATAAATAGAAGAGGATTTGAGTCATTTGTCATCCGTAAGAACCCCTCACGCAACCAATTGGAAAAGGGGAACTTTTAAGCTTAACAGAAGGAAAAAGACATATTCGAAAACCTACATGATATTAAACACCTATGAACACAAGATAAAATCTTATATGGCAAGAAGTTTATCACACTAGGGACATCCCAAATCCCTCACCTCCCAAATGGGAAACAATGGGGGCGAACCCAGCAAGTGGTGCAAGGACTATAAATTGAAGGGCCAACATACAGACAATTGTCACCAATTGAAGAAAGAGATCAAGTGTCTTATTCAGGAAGACCATTTACAAAGACATGTTCAAGAAGCTCCATACAATTATGCATGGAGGTCGCATCATCTAGAGTGGGATCATCCCATGAGCCTTCGGCAAGAAAAAGGAAAGATCATAAAGTAAATGAGCATGTTCGCCCCACTTTGAATACCATTGTTGGAGTGGAGAATCAAGTTCTTCTCGAAAATGATATGCTCGTCAAGTTATGTATATCTTGGAACCATCCACAATGTCGTTAATACTCCCCACCCTCGTTTGACCGCTGTCTTCTCATGTCAAGATACGACCGAAGTCCTACCCCATGAGGATGACCTTATCGTTATTAACATTCAAAATTTCCAGTGGAACATAAAAAGAGTTTTAGATGACCTCGAAAGCTCGACAAATGTCCTTTACTAGGATGATTTCAAAATATTAAAGTTAGATCTAGAGAATATCAGTCTTTCAAAGGGTATTTGGTACGTCATTCAGTTGATCAAGTGCACGTCCCTGGTTATATCCCAATTAAAACAATCTTTGGAGAAAGAAAGAACACTAAAATCATAACACTCAAGTGTCTTGTGATAGATGTCCCCTTCCTACAATATTAACATTGAAAGACCTACGTCCAATGCCATGGAGGCAATTCTATCAATGCTTTATTTAACAATGTAATATCCCATAGAGAGCAGACAGTTAGGGATTATAAAAGGAGATTATATGATGCATAAAAGATGTTATCATGCCAGCTTAAAAGTAAAGAAAACTGCGAAGACCACATACATCACATCAAAATATAATGCCCACAATATCAACTTCATGGATCTAGTTAATTATATGGGATATAAAGGAAATTTGGCTCCATGGCAAACAAAATAGGGTGATTCCATTGAAAATCGAGAAGTTCATATTGACTCTAATAACAAGATCCAATTCTCCATTTCAATAGTGTCTGAGCTCCATAAACACTTGGAAAAATAAACTAAACATTAAAATTTTAATAGAGATCATTTTGCAAATGACTTGGGTGAGACTAACTTGGGTTTTTAAGACACTCGTTTAAAATTCAAAAATAAGAAGTTAGTGTTAAATAAAACAATGAAAAAAAAGAATATGCACTAACAAATCAAAGATGTATCTCGCTAAATTAAACGTTTAATTTTAAAATACTAATATGATATAATGAAATGTTATAATTTTATTGGATGATGATGTAACAGTGACAATACATCACCTTTAATCTTTAATAAATAAATTTATAAAAAAATTATCGACATATCTAATTATTTATAAACATAATTTTATAAATAATAATATTATTAACGATCTAACGGCCATGTAATTAAATGAATGTATATAAAAATTACATTAACAATATATATGAATAAAGTTAAAAAATTAAATACAATTTTTAAAACGATATTTTTAACGATTAAAATTTATTACATGTGCTTAGATGAGAATTATACTACATTTTTTATATTTATAGTTACTATTAAAAAGTATAGTTAACTTAGCAAATCTAATTATATTAATTAAGAAAATAATTAAGTGTACCGTTAGAAGGTGCTAGGAAGAAAGGAAGGTGCTAGGAATTTATGATTCCATAAAAACGCCATCTCAATTTGGCGTGTATATGAGTCAGAGTCACCATAACAAATTTCTAGAAGCTTAAGCTTTCTAGAAGATACTATAGATCAGCCTGACTCATTTATTATGTGAATTTTTATCAAATAATTTAGTGATTATAATTCCCTCTCGATGAATAAGTGGAATTTGTAAAATTACTAAGTTGATTTAATTTTTGCAAATTTAAAAATTATACCCATGACTAAAATTAAATCCTGTATATATAATATGTTGGTGTTAGTTAATTTTGCTTTTCTTTATAATTATATAATTTTTAATTATTGATTTTTTCCATTTAAATAAATTATTTTATTTATATAAAATAGAGAAAATGAGATATGCAATGAAAATGTAAAATAATTTTATACTGCCAATCAATCACCATCATATATTCTACCACATCATTATGTAATTTTTAAATTTATAATATAACATAATTAAATGATAAATTTCTATTGGATGAGAGTGTAATGTTTTGTTTGATAAGTTACGTTTTTGAGCTTATAGTTTATAGTTTATAATCTAATATGACAATTTAAACATGTTTGATAACGATTTTTTCATCACGAGCTTATAGATTATTTTCTAAACGTTATAGTTTATGGCTTATCATCTTTTATGTTATTTTTATCTTTATTATTTTCATAAAAATCCTATTTTTATATTTTATAATTTATTTTAATTTAAAATAAAATAAATATGTATTAAATATCTTTTATGTTATTTTACATTCATTCATAAATTAGTTAAGTCGTTAATTTTACTAAACATTTCAATTAGTTTATTAGCTATCACTCATCAATCATCAACCATCATCCATCAGTCATAAATTCTAAATTATTTTATGAGTCAAACGTTATTTTTATCAAATAGAGGGTCCGTTTGTTTTGACTTTAAAAAATGATTTTTTTTTATATTTTCAAAAAAAAATTATAATATAATTTTTAAATATATTATAAAAAAATTTATATTCATTTTTTCTAAATAGAAAAACTAATTTTGACATTCTATAATATAAATATATATTATTGAAGATCAAAACATAGTCGAAATCGTAATTTTTTCAAATAAAAAGCTATTTAAAATAATCTTGAAATTGGAAATTTTTACTCAACTAACCCAATTTTTTTAATAAAATTTCCAAATAACCCATTTTTCAGATTAATTCTCAAACTACCCCCACTTTGAAGAGGTGACGTCATATGAATTGGCGCATGCTCTCTAAGTTAAAGAGGTGGCGACAATTGGATTGACTTATGCACATGGTGTTGCCAATCCAATTGGTGCCCATGTGTAAAAAATGAGAGGAGGCAGACACCTATGTATGTTGTGTATTTTTTTTTAAAACAATGTACGTTTTAGATAAAAGTCGAAATCAGACCAATTGATATTAATATTAATATGTGTTTACATACGAATACCATAAAGACTAATGTCGTTGATCGGGATGACCTAACCGACCTCCAACACCACATCCCCTATCTACCCGAACGCGTGTCACTAACCCACGTTGATGATTCATCCTAAGTGTTTGAGGAATTGAGGGCCTAGGAACATCACCACCACCTGCAATGAAGCGTTACCGCCATAGCTGAGTTCGTGACTCATGCCAGAGTAGTTGGATTGTGTTTGAGTTATTGGAGGGCGACAAGAACGATTGAGGGGAGACATTGGTGTGAATGATGCGCCGAGGAAAGGTTGAAATGATTGTTGTGGTGTTTGGTAGCCATTGGTTCAAGTCCATTTCCATGGCATCACAACTTCCACTTGATTTAATCCACCCTTAACATTGCATCTGATCATATCCTCATGCTTAGTCCATGCCTAACCTATTTCATCTACCTAATTCATTCATGCTATTTGCATTGCCATTGTTGTTTGGTCCATGAATCTTTGATTATGACCTAATTCATTATACATCTTGGGCCTTACTAGAGTTTTTGTTTCATGCTTGGCATTGTTCATCCAAGTTATGGTCATGTCCATTGATCCATGATCAGGTATTCATCAAGTTCACCACTTAGTCTATTCCATGTCATTTTCATTGGTGTTTGGTCCATGAATCGATGGATAGGTCATAATTATTATCCGTTTTGGTCCTTAGGTCTTGATTCATTCAAAATTCGTGTCCATTGATTCATGTTATCATGTTCATCCATTTCAATATTTTTCATATCCATACAATTCATTTCAAACAGTCAATGCATTCAAATATCAAATATCATTTCATACAATCACATTCAAAGTCCATACATGTACAACGACTACAAAATTGATCATTTATACAACAATTGACTTTTGGTCAACAGTTGACTTTTTTGTGCGACAACCACAACATTTAAAATCAACATTTCTAACTAATTACAACAATTAAACTAATTTGGTGCAAACATAACTTCCCTGGCATCCTTATCATTTTTGACTCGCACCCACCTACCTAAGGCATTGAGTCTCTCAATACTTCTAATTTTTTTACCTATAGGTATGTTTCCGTCTAACCAACGAACTAACTCACTCTATAGTTGCTCGAAACGACAGACGTTCGAGAAGAGCATCTCCATCGGAGGCTTGTCTCTCGAATAAATCACTTTTCCATAGTGGCGACGAAGACGAACCATGTTTGCAATATAATGAAAAGAGATGTGGAAAAATGAATCACACAACACCTCTATCTATACAAAAAAAATTACGCAAGACATATAGGCGTCAGACCAATTGGCGTCTCCTCTCCTTTTTTACACATGGGCGCCAATTGGATTGATAACACTATGTGCATACGCCAATCTAATTGGGACCATCTTTTAACTTAGAAAATAGACGTAAATTCATCTGACGTCACCTCTTCAAAGTGAAGTAGTCTGGGAATTAATCTGAAAAGTGGATTATTTTGGGAATGCTTTTGAAAAAGTGAGTTAGTTGAGTAAAAATTTCTCAAAATTGAGTGATTTTGATATTTAATTTTTTTTTCCATAAAATAATATTTTAAGAATAATTATTCAAATCAAATTTTTATTTTATAATTTTTATAAAAAAAATAATAATTTTCTTTATACAAAATTATAATACACTAAAAATCATTTTATAAATTTTTTCAAAACAAACGGCTCAGAGTCTAAAATTATTTTAGACCTATATATACTAGTTAAATTTTATAAAATATGAATATATTTTTCTCTTTTTTCTAAATAACCTTGTTCCAACTTCTAAGGTACATGAAAAGGACGTCCAATAAAAAGTATCTTACGTGTTTGGATTGGATTATCATTTCGAATGGTTAGCCATATTAAAGTAATCAAGCTTGAAAGAGAAAATTAAGTTTGAAAGTCACATCTATGTTGGATGAGTCGTGATCTTCTTCGTTAACAAGATTAAACATATCAAAAAACAAAAAAAGATTACAATAGAATTAGAGTTAAATTGAGTAAGGTGAGAAAGAGTTTTGAGTGTTGAGTAAGGTGTCAGGGTTATTGAATAATTTGAGAAGTGATAGAGAAGGAGTTGAGTTAAATTGTATCGACTAATTTGAAGACAGTATTAAGAGAAGAGTGAATGAGGAAGATAACAAATTGTCCAGGAAGGATAAGTAGCTTCAGAGGTATTTTAGCGTAATGTTTAGTAAATTTGTTGAGTTATCGAAAAATAATTAATATTTTAGTTGTTGAAATGAACATGTTGGATTGGGCTCTTAAGGTGGTGGTTGAACATGGCACATGCATCTTTTTGCTTGAGAGGAAGAGAAGATTAGAGAGTGTTATATTCTGTTGGTTAATTTAGTTTTGCAAGCTAATGTTTCGGGTAAACATGCTTACATGTGGAGCCTTGATGATAGACATATTATTTAACAATCATAATCAAATTATTTAGAGTATGTTTGAATGAGATAGTAATCGAGAATTTTTTAAAAATTTAAAATTTTAAGTAATTAAATGATTTATTTGAAATTCATTTATTTTTAAATTATTTTGTTTGGATGTGGTATTAAAATAGTTTATTGTTAAATTTTTAGGATTATTTTCATAAATTTGAGTCAAATTTAAAATATGAAAAATAAAGACGAATTTGTAATTTTTGAAAATTTGAAGGGACTAATTTGTAAAATTTGAAGATTATTAGGGTATTATTTATAAAAAAAATTAACTTTTGAGATAGATTTGTTATTTTTAAAAATTTTGGGGATAAAATATAAGGACCATTCCACAAAATTTAAAAAATTAAAAATAAACAATTTAACATTCACATTATATTGAATGAAGAAACAATTTTAAATTCTTAATTTTTTGTGTCATTTGAAATTCCTTACGTTTAACTTGAATAAAATACTTATAAATTTATATCATTTTAACAATCTCCATATTTTTTTATCCAAACAATAGACTTGGTCAAATAATTTAAATTCGCTCAAAAAGTTATTTTTTCTCATTAAAATGCTTCATACAAACACACTTTTAATGTCTAAGGAGACCGTTTGAAATAATTTTGTTCTTCTGAAAGTGTCTCTATATGTTTGAATACTTTTTAATAATAGGTTTCTGACAAAGGATAACTTATCTCAACATGGTATTTTAGACTACAATTCGTTGATTTATTTATGAGATTGCGAGTAAGAAGAAATGCTAATAATATATTCTTGTAATGCGATTTCTTTAAAAATGTGAGGTCAAAGTTATATGGTTATGTGCCTCTCATATTTTTCATAATAACATATGCCATCATGTGCGCGCGGTAATTCTACGAGTCTCACTTATTTCGTAAAGAGACTAGAAAATTGTTTGTGAAATACAAAAATATTTGATCACATCAAGACTTTTATGTGCACTACAAAGAACAATGACAACCAAAACAAACGACCTCAAGCAAAATTAATCAATTTCCCAAATATTGTAACCAAATCCATGTGAGAAAGAATGAGATAAAAGACGGGAACACAAAGATTTTGTTTATCCAATTCAATCAAACTGATCTACTATAGGAAAGAGAATAATTCTTCGATTCAATATACTTTAAAAGTTCTTACAAGAGACTACAAGATGAGTTACAAGAAAATAGTCTTTCAAGGTCCTAATAACAAATAAGTTATTTAGAATTGTTTCTCAATTCCCTTATATATCCTCAAAGGTTTACCAATTCCAAGAACACTCAATCATAAGGATTTTTATTATCACCTCTCTAAAATTTTCTCGTTAGGATTACCACATTTCTTTCATACTAACATAAGTGATAGAAAATCATATTTAAAATGTCCTAAAACTCTAATGCGCCAAAATTTTGGGCTCGGTCTACAAACTTACCAGAGCCACCACTAAGATGCCGACAAAGTCGATTGAGTTGTTGACCAAGTTATTGAGTGTGTTCACCGAGTCACTGACTGAGATAAACAATCATAATTCGAGCCAACCTCTCTTGAGTTGAGCTAACTTGAGTTTTTGAGGCATACTTTCAAAAATCTCCAACTTGGCTTAAAAACGATGATTATGTCTATTTAACCATCAACCAACTTGCTACTATCTCCAAAGCTTTAATAATTATTCAATGAATTTGACCAAGTCCAAGCAATGCTTGAAACTTGATTTAGTCACTTAACTCTACTTGCATTCAACTACCCTTTGTTTATTAGGTAGTAGTAGAAACCCACAAGCATGGTTCTTCACCACCTTCAACCATTTTGACTCCCCCTTTATTTTGAATGCCTCTGTGATGGTTTTTGGTTATGAGTATTGCAACTCTTTTGCCACATTCAAAGCATAATAATTAAGGTCAATACAATTGTATTTCTAAAGTGTTACAATTTACCTCCTTACCCTATCACGAGTCAAATGAAGAAGCCACTGTATATTTTCCTCACTAGAACTAGAATAAAGAGTTAACTTCCTCCTCAACTGTAGTTTCCCTAGAAGGAACCTTCACCTCAAACTAAGTCTTCTGCCATATAGTTTTTTATTCTTTCACCTCCAGGTTTTCACACTTCTTCGTTATACGAGTCTCATGGAAAGTAACATACTTGTTTATGATTAATTTGATCCTCCAAGATTCACCTTCCATAACTTGTAACTCTTCACACCTTCAAAATAACCAATGAAGACACACTTCACAACCCTAATATCAATCTCATCTAGCTTAATATATGCAAATGGTAAAAATTTGAAGACATTCAAATTAAAGTAGTTTATTAGTTTCCTAATCAAAAACTCCATAGGTATCTTGAAGTGTATTCACGTGAACGGACAATTGTCAATCAGGTAAGTCGTTGTAGACACAAATTTTCCCCAAAATTGTTTTTACAATCCAACTCCCAACAACATGCACATTATCCTCTCCAAAATGACATGTTTTCCTATGTTCAATTAGGATATTTTGTTGAGATGTGTAACCAATTATTATATTCCTCTTTATACTTTATTTATGACAAAACTCATTAAGTTACATTGAAATAAACTCTAGGCATTAGAAGTTCTTCCTTCACTAACATGCCTTGATCTAAAATTCCATAACTTGTTTTTTGTCATGAAGTTCTTTACTAGTTGATAATACATAACCAATAATAGTGGAAAAATCTAAAATATATAACCCATACATTTTAGACCATGTATCCATAATTCATGCACCATGCAAAATTTTCAACATCACATGTTTAACTCTAATGCAATAGCCTAGATCATCAAACATGCTTATGGATGAATTTTTTTAATTAAACTAAGGATCATACCTCACATTGTGTAAAATAAAATTATGGTTATAAAATATTTTAAGTTTAACTATACCAATACCATGAACTTTATAAGTCTTATTGTTATTGAGTTTTTGACTCCACCTTCTTTCAGCTCAAAAGTCTCAAAGTAATCTTTCTTTGGACATATAGGATAAGGATATCTTGAGTCCATGATCCATAATCCAACTTTTGTTCTTTGGGCACATGTATACCTTCTGTTTTGATGATAAAAATGTTGTATTTATGTTGAAACAATTTTGGCACCCTAATGGTTTGTTATTGTGTAGCTTTAATATCCAATTCTGATTCTGAGTTTATGACGTGCAACGTCATCAGTTTATGAACAATTGAGTTCCAAATTCTGCTTTTGTGCTAATCATGAGAAGTTCTGAAAGATATCAAGTTGTTGTTGCAATGTTCTTTCTGCTTCTATGTTGATTCACTCTTAAGAAGTTTATGAAGAGACGCTAGGTTGTTGCTGCAACGTTCTCTCCACTTCTGCTTCTGGACGTGACTTTGATTATCAAGCTTATGAAGAATGGAAAACTTCTGAAGAATGGCAAGCTTCTGAAGTATTGTTACTTAGCTGTAGATTCTGAAGATCTCATGCCACACGTTGAGGTTATCAAGGTTCTGATTGCAGACTCTGAAGACTTTGAAGATTATGAAGATACTGAAGATACTGAAGATCTCAATCCAGACTGTTGACGTTGTTAAGGATTTTACCGAAGATTATGAAGTTTCTGAATCCAGCTATATGTTTCTTCGTTTCATGCTTCATCAAATTTCATCAGAAGCCAATGAACTTGAAAATAAGATTAAATTGGTATGTGATCAAATAGTATATAGTACAAATCAAATATTCTTTCCACTACCTGGTTTCATGGGCAAGGACTGTACTATACATTACACCTGTCACTGAATTTATGGGCGAAGGACAGTATGCAGTATCACTCCTTTCACCATCTAATAGTGAACAACCGCTCTATTTGGTTTCCCCATTTTGCCCTCCAACGGTCTTCTCCTTATGCTATATAAGTGGGACTTGGAGACTTGAAGAAAAACAAGAATGCTGAAGCGCTGCAATATTCTCCAAGTCATAAACGATCATATGAAATTTTTCAGTTGCTCCACAATGGATTTGTTCTTTACCATTAAGAATGAGTAGAGATGTTTTAGATGTATTTTGTGATTTGAGGACTTGATCATATACAATTACTCAAGCTTGACCCACATCGAAGCTGCAATATTCTCCTTTTTTACTTTTCTTAAAACTTTATCTATCAATCATAATAAAATGACATTTATCACATTCTCCTCATCCATTAATACTTCCACACACTTTTTTTGAGTTAAGGTTTATTGCATCTTCATTTTCCACAACCTAAAATAGTTTTTAGAACTCATGGTGCTTACTTGTAAACTTATGATCGCGACTTTATGAGTCGATTTGGGGTACTAACTGCAAGTGCACAGTTCTATCGCGTAGTTTTAAAAGATATCGATCCCACAGGAACTTATGAATCGATATACCGTTTTCTAAGGTTACTTCGTAAAGCTAAGGCGGATGATACTTTGATTGTTTGGGGGAAAAGTAAAACTAAAATTAGATCTAAATTAAATATCAATTAAGCAGATATCGGTATGTAGTTCGTCGTAATTAGGGAATCAAATCTTCGTTGGTTTCTTGGTTTTTAAAATAAATCTTTTCGGTAGATACTATTGATTAAAAGTCTTATCTCAAACTCTCGCTCTGTTGAATAGACTATGACTTTATATTAACGTAGCTGTCACTTATTAGTTAAGTCCAAAATCACTTTTTGAAAACAACAGAATCTATAGAAACTCTTTTCATTAAAATAATAATCGTTTAAACACCCTCGTCTCAAACTCTCGCTCTATTGACTTAGATTATATAATTAAACTTAAATGCTTAACTCTCGTCCTCACATTTAACCTTTAAAAATACTTTTTGAAAAAGATTAGAATTTAATTAACTCTAAAAATTGCTTTCGCCCTGATTTAGAATTAATGTCCAATTTACACTGTCCAGTTAAAAACTCAAACTTTCGTTCTATTGATTTTAACTTCTTTACGTCTTTTACTCTCGTACAAAAACTTTGGGATTAACCCTGTAAATTGAAACCATAAAAAGAGTGACTTTATTTTTAAATAAAATTAAACCAACTTAGTTTTGATTCCTTCATTCCGCTTACTTTACATACCGATATCTAAAATACTTAGCCGGACATGCTAAACGGGTCTAAACAATCATCATGCTTAAATAAAACCATATCAGGCAAACAGTATAAATAAACAGTAATGCAGGGCATATATAAATTAAAACAATAAATTAAAGAACCTGAATAATTAATAGCAATCTTGAACACTCCACCACAGACCGGTTGAATTTGTTCTTGAACTCTTCAATCGGACAGGAAAATAAAAGAGAAAGAATAAAATACTATGATCTAACGTAAGGTTAGATCCAGTAAAAGATACACAATAGTTTCCGGTGTAGAAACTATTGTGTGAAAAATTAATTAAGTGCTTGAAAGATTTACTGGAAAAGAAAGAAATAAAAATTGCTAATGAAATAGAAAGCTGTAGAAAAGTAATGCTGTAAAATATGCTTGCACGGCGGAAAGAGACGGGCGCTTCAGGGTTAGATAAAAGAAACTATTTATATTCATCCACTTTTGTAACGGTTTCCAAAAATTCCTTCCGTAGGTAGTCTTCACGTTCCAAGAGTCAAGCGGAAGAATAGGCTTCAACGTGCCTCTGTTGCGCGTTAAAAGCCAAAAATATAGGAGAGGGGTGTGACGTTCGTCACACCATGTGTTACGCTCGTAACACAAGGTAGCAGGGCGTGACGCTCGTCACACCTTGTGTGGCGGTCGTCACAGGTTCAGCGCTCCTGGCTTGTAATTGTGGGCTGGGCTTCAGTGCAATTTGCTTCTCATTATCTTTTTGCACCCCTTTTTCTTCCTTTTTCACTTATGCTTCAAATAAGTTACCTGAGATAAATAGAAGGAAAAAATACCAAGTAATATCGAATAAAATGAAATAAATTGAAACAAATAATAATATAATTTAATTAAATCGAGTCCAAAAATGTGATATTATTTCATGTTATCAAACTCCCCCATACTTATACCTTTGCTTGTCCTCAAGCAAGATACAGTATAGAAATCGTTTAAAAATTTAGCCAGATGAAATTTTAAAACACACATCAATTTGTACTAGGTTGCAAGTAAACCTTGTTTAGAAGTAACCTGGGTTTAATCTTGACATCAACAACTATTGTTACAACCTCAGATAACCTCACCTTATGCAAACCAATTCGAGTCATGCTATTATAACTAGCCTAGTTCCTTTACTCTTATTTCACCCGTTTTCATTCTAGCGAAATCACATTAAGCCCTTTATCTTTTCACGCACATAGTGGAGTGACCGGTTAGTGATTTTGATCCCCTTTTTAGCTTGAAGTTCTGGTACATAAGTTGGATAACTTCGTTATTTAGTCCATTGCAAATTACGGGGGATCAGACCGTAGTCCGCCCTACCAAGTTCAACACCAGATACCTGCTGAACCAACTCATAATGGATCTTTCGTATCATGCTTTTGTATGATCTGCAACCTTTAGATTAAATGATCTGGTAAGGATCACCTAACTTAATTAGTGCATTTCCTGATATATATATATATATATATATATATATATATATATATATATATATATATATATATATATATATATATATATATATATATATATATATATATATATATATATATATTGTTTTGGGAATCATTCACTTATATTCATCGGCTCTCCACGTAGTTTGCTATTAAGATGGTGCTGACTTCTTGTATAAACTACTCGGGGTTACTATAAAACTAAAAGTTCAAGGGATTGGTATAATAGGTACTTTTTCCTGATCTAACATGTTGAGGTTTGTTTAGAGCGTTGGTATGGTAATAATTTAGTCTTGATTTCCCTCAAGTTTGATAAAATAAGCAACCTTTATACTTATTGAGTGTATTGAATTTATTTATTTTTGTTATGGCTCAAGAAAATTAAGGGGAATAGATAATAAGAAATTTTTTACACTAGGGACTTAACTTAAAATAAATATGTATTATAAATTTTTTTTCTTCATAATAATAAGAAAGGGAAATAACAATGAAAGGGAAAATAACATACTTGAAAAGGGAAGGTTGAAAGAACAAGGTTTCCCCCCCCCCCCCCCCCCCCCACACACACACACACTTAACTGAAACATTGTCCCCAATGTTTCAAAGAAAACAAAAGAAATAGAAAAAAAAAGAAACTAAAGTCAATGCTGCCTGCCGCCTCTTGTTCTTGGACTTGGTGATCGTTGACGTACTTCTAAGTCGTCAAACCTGCTGAGCAACTCAGTGAACCGCTGGTCGGTTATGGCATTTCTCACTTCCTGTTGTTGTTGCATCTGGCGCATCATTTGCATCACTTCGAGATTCTGCGCTTGCATGCCATCAATAGCATCCATGATGTCGTCGTTGGTTGCTGGCCTTCTTCGTCGACGACGTCGTGAGGATGAACTAGCTGCGTTATCGGAAGGGTTGAGCGGGACTGATTGTTGTGCAGGAACCTGATCACCTTGCTCCATTTCTTCAAACTCGTCTGTAGGCGGGTTTGCGTGTGAAGACTCGGTAGCTTCGGGAGCATTAAGGTCGTAGATGAAGCGGTTGGGGTTGGTGACATCTGTGAGGGCAATGTTGGGTAAAACAACGCTTGGGACTTCGTGGTTACTCACCATAAGATAATACCTTCCGCCTACCCTGTTTTTGATTAGGCGGCTGGACCGACAATAACTTATATCCATAAATAGGGGTGGGAGAGCTTGTAAATTTTGAAGTCGGTCCCCTAGATTCAAACCAAGTGCTATGGAGGTTATTAATCCTCCAATCACGAAAGGTTGGCGGCCTCTAGCACATAGGGTGCGGATATGATGAAATAAGAAAGAAGCAGCGTTTACCTTTGTATCCATTTCAAAGACGCAGTGGAGGAAGAATAATTCCTTGGCGTTGACTTTGCTGTTGTTCGGTCTTCCAAAAACTGTGTTTTGCAGGATGCGGATAAAATACCGGATGGTTGGATTATGTATATGGGAAGCAAGTAGTGCATCCCAATTATCGGTTTCCACACCGGATATTTTCCAAAGAGGTCGAAGGCGTTTATTTGCCATTGGGAGTTCGGAGGGATTCTTGGGTGGACTCAGTCTCCTACGGGGAACTGTAGCATGGCACTCAGCTGATCCTGGGATAGTGAGTATTCGGTGTTGAACATGCGGAAGGTTGCGGTACCGGTTAAGTACTCGTCTTCACCGGTGGGAGTGTTGTACGAATAAGAACTTAAAAATTCTAAGGTGAGAGATGGGTAGGTAGGTTGATTATGAGTGCATAGAAAGGTTAAATCAGCAAGGCGGAGCATCCATTGTATACCTTGAAGTAATCCTAATTCTTGTAAACAATTTAAATCAGGATACCTGGTAGATAGGACACCTCGTTGTTGGAAACGCTCGAACTGCTCCCTTTGATAATTATCATCTTCGGATCGGAAGATGATATTTCCGAATTCTTGGTTTCCCGCCATACTGATAAGTGGGTTGAAAGAAGTAAAAGGAAAGAAAATGAAATGTATTTTATAGAATGGTTTGTGGTGTATGAAGAAAGGTATGGTGGGTATTTATAGGAAAAAAATTTGGAAGTTGGAAAGGGAGTGGGTGAAAAATAAATAAATGTGGGTAAATGTGAGTAAATGGATGAATGAATGGGGAAGGTAAAAAGTGGGGTGGTGTAACGGTCGTGTCTCCAACGGTTACTAACGTTCACCTAGTCTGAAGGTGTCACGCTCGTGACAGGGGTGTTACGGGCGTCACAGGCACTTGGTGTGACGACCGTGATGGCGTGTGTGACGCTCGTCACACAGTAAGTTTGCAACGGTCACTGCTTGCGTTCCTCATAATTTGTTTTTTTACTATTATATTTTGTTTTTTTGTTATTTTGTTTTGCTTCTGCTTATTTTATTTTGCTATTGTAATGCTTTTAAATTATCTTGCATGCTATTCTACTACCATAATATATGTATTTCTTTAACAGGCATAGCATATGGTGGATATCATTACTTGCAATTATAGAAATTGCATAGATCAAAATAAACTAATAATGCAATAGCTTCATAAAATAATCATAATGTAACATTGGAAAACAAAAGCAAACATGCGAAAGAAAAAACAAATACTAATATTAAAAATAATGTGAAACAAAGTTAATAAATAGCCTAAACTAAAACTAAGTAACTAAGAAAAACAACTTCTAGCCACTTGCATGATCTCTGGCTGGAGGAGCAAAGGAGTTAACACGGTTTAGCAACTCGTGGAATTGATTTGTCATACTGCTCATGTATCCCAGAAATTCTTGTCCCATGTTAGCTAACTCTTCTCTGAGGGCGTCTTGTTCTGACATCAAGGCTTGAATGATGGTGTTATAATTATCTCCGGGCATATGATGTCTAGGATCGGGTATTGCCGACTCTTCGGTCGGGATGGGTTGAGGATGAGGGTCAATATCATAATAACCAGATGGTGTTTGAGGGTCAGACTCAGCATAAGGAATCTGGTCGTCACAAATCTCATAGTCCTGGATGGATTCAGTAGATCTAGCAGGAGAGGGTATTCCGTTCAGATTGTAGAGCCAGTTATTGCGGTTATGAACACTAGTCCTCGGACTAGGCAAGGTGAATAGGCAAAGAACTTGGTTGTTAATTATTAGTTCGAACTCTTCAGGCCCGAGGTTTGCTATAAACATAATGTTGAAGAGGAAAGGTATACTCATAGTCGCAATGCCACAAAAAGGGCTTAGGTCAAGCATAGGTTGACGTAATCCGATAGCATTACCGATCATGGTTATCAATCCGCCTATTTGAATTGGTGCTCGTTCATCTTGGATAAGGCGGTCAAAGTTCGCCAACATAAAAGTGGCACCATTCACAGGACGGTTCTGGGAAGCACAAAACATGATGAAGAGTTCATCACGTGATACTGTAGTAATATTTGACTTCTTCCCAAAAAGGGTGTGGGCCAGGATCTTATGGAAATAACGAAAGGCCGGGTTATGTATGTTTCCAGAGAGAAACTTATGTTCCTCGGGGTCGTCATTTCTAGTCAAATTTCCCCAAAAATGTTCAAGTTCTCTATATTTAAAAAGGTCTTCTTGGCTCACTGTGAATGTATCAAAAGAGGTAGGGAAACCTAAAAGGTTGGTAAAATCTTGAATGTTAAATTGATACTCCATGTTGAACATTCTGAACTGAATGAAACCTCTGCTTATTCCTTTTCCATGGCTGGGTAGATAGATCAGAGAGCTAAGGAATTCTAGCGTTAGTCTCTGGTAAGTGACGAATTGTCTTCGGATAGGAGTGGTTTCCCACCCTATTTGACTCAGCAAATACAGGATACTCTCTCTTAGTCCAAGGGCAGTCATTGCCCAATCATCAACATACAATCTAGGAAGCATCTCTCTCTCTGCTAGTTCCTCAAACTTTTGTTTCTGAGCTTTCCCTCTGAATTTGATACCCATACGATCAATTTGTCCCATCAGGTTAGTGTTAGCTAGAGAAAAGAAAAACAAGAGTTTTAGTCAGGATTTGGCCAAATGCCGAAAGAAGAAAAGAAGAATTTTTTTAGAAGTTAAAATAAATTAAGAATGAATACTAAATAAAATTTAAAAGAATAATTAAAGAAGAAATAAAAATAAAAATATTTGTGGGTTGTCTCCCACGAAGCGCTTTGTTTAATGTCGCAAGCTCGACATAAAAACTATCAAATATAATCTATAAATTCTAGAGGCATTACGTCTAAGTGCAGGACTTGCAAATCTTCATTGTTCTCTGCATAGTGATAATGTTTTAGACACTGCCCGTTTACGATAAATGGTTCCATAGATTTGCCTTTAATTTCCACAGCTCCACTTGGAAAGACATTGATGATTTGGAAAGGGCCTGACCATCTAGAACGTAGTTTTCCTGGGAATAACTTAAGTCTAGAGTTGAACAAAAGGACTATATCGCCTTGTTTGAAGATTTTTCTTGATATACGTTTATCATGCCATTTCTTCGTTCTTTCTTTGTAGATTCTGGCATTTTCGTAGGCGTCTTGTCGAAGTTCCTCTAATTCGTTTATGTCAAGAATTCTCTTTTCACCAGCGGCCTTATAGTTTAAATTTAGATTTTTAATAGCCCAGTAGGCCTTATGTTCTAATTCTACCAGGAGGTGGCAAGATTTTCCATAAATAAGCTTAAATGGGGTTGTCCCTATGGGAGTTTTGTAAGCGGTTCGATATGCCCATAAAGCTTCTGGTAGTTTCGATGACCAGTCTTTCCTTGAGGTGGCGACTGTTTTTTCCAATATTTGTTTGATTTCTCTGTTAGACACCTCCACTTGTCCACTGGTTTGAGGATGGTAAGGTGCCAATACTCTATGTCTCACACCATACTTAAACAGTAGTTTTTCGAGTATCTTAGATATGAAATGCGATCCACCATCACTGACTACTATTCTTGGGACACAAAATCTCGGAAATATTATATTCTTAAAGAGTCTAGTTACTACTCGTGTGTCGTTTGTTGGAGAAGCTATAGCTTCAATCCATTTTGATACGTAGTCAACCGCTACGAGTATGTACTTGTTACCAAAAGAAGGTGGAAAAGGTCCCATGAAATCTACTCCCCACACGTCGAAAATCTCTACTTCCAAAATGCTCTTTTGTGGCATCTCGTCACGTCTAGATATGTTTCCTGTGCGTTGACATCTATCACATTTCTTGATAGCCGCATGCACATCCTTCCATATGTTTGGCCAATAAAGACCGGCTTGTAGGATTTTGGAGCAGGTCTTGGATGTACTTGCATGTCCACCATAAGGAGCGGAGTGACAGTGTTGGATTATATTTTCTATCTCTTCTTCAGGTATACACCGACGGAAAATACCATCGGGGCCTCTTTTGAAAAGTAAAGGGTCATCCCAGTAATAATGTTTTATGTCATGGAAAAATCGTTTCTTTTGTTGGTAAGATAAATTAGGTGGAACTATTCCGGCAGCTAAATAATTGACGAAGTCAGCGTACCATGGTGTAACACATATAGCTAAGGTGGTCTCTACCTGTTTATCAGCTTTATTTTCTTCCAAAGTAGCTATAAGTTTATCGTACGAGAAATCGTCGTTGATCGGTGTTCTTTCCGGTTCCAGGTTTTCGAGTCTAGAGAGGTGATCTGCTACTACGTTTTCAGTTCCTTTTTTATCTTTGATTTCCAGATCAAATTCTTGTAGCAACAAGATCTACCTTAGGAGTCTAGGTTTAGCGTCCTTTTTTGTTAAGAGGTACTTAATGGCGGCGTGGTCAGTGTAAACGATTATTTTAGCTCCGACCAAGTAAGAACGAAATTTATCTAGTGCAAATACTACTGCTAAAAGTTCTTTCTCGGTTGTGGCGTAATTCATTTGTGCTTCATCTAGAGTTCTACTTGCGTAATATATGACATGAAGCTTTTTATCCTTTCGTTGTCCTAAAACAGCGCCCACGGTGTAATCACTTGCGTCACACATTATTTCGAATGGTTCATTCCAATCCGGGGTCTGCATTATGGGTGCGGAGATCAATGCTTGTTTAAGCGTTTGAAATGCTTCTAAACATTTATTGTCGAAGATGAATTCAACATCTTTCATCAATAATCCGGTCAAAGGTTTAGTTATTTTAGAGAAATCTTTAATGAGTCGTCGGTAAAAACCGGCGTGTCCTAAGAAGCTTCGTACTTCTCTCACAGTTTTCGGAGGTTGAAGGTTTTCGATTACTTCTATTTTGGCTTTGTCTACTTCAATTCCTCTATTTGATATGATGTGTCCTAAAACAATTCCTTCTTGTACCATAAAGTGACATTTTTCCCAATTAAGTACTAGGTTTACTTTTACACATCGCTCTAGAACTCTTTCTAGGTTTTCAAGACATTCTTCAAAGCTTTGTCCGCATACGGAAAAGTCATCCATAAATACTTCCATGATATTTTCGAGAAAATCGGCGAATATTGCCATCATGCACCTTTGGAAGGTTGCAGGAGCATTGCACAAGCCGAACGGCATTCGTCGATAAGCGACGGTACCAAAAGGACATGTGAATGTTGTCTTTTCTTGGTCATCAGGATGAATTGGTATTTGAAAGAAGCCTGAGTAACCGTCTAGGTAGCAGAAATGAGAATGTTTTGCTAATCGTTCTAACATCTGGTCTATGAATGGTAAAGGGAAATGATCTTTTCGAGTTGCTTTGTTTAGTTTCATATAGTCAATGCACATTCTCCATCCCGATTCGATTCGTTTGGTTATAGTTTCTCCTTTTTCATTTTCAATAACTGTTATACCTCCTTTCTTTGGTACTACGTGTACATGACTAACCCATTTGCTATCAGATATAGGATATATGATACCTGCCTCTAATAACTTTGTTACTTCCTTCTTCACTACCTCACTCAGGATCGGGTTTAGTCTCCTCTGATGTTCCCTAGAGGTTTTACAGTCTTCTTCTAGCATGATGCGGTGCATACAAATAGAAGGACTTATTCCTTTAAGATCGGTGATGTTGTATCCTAGTGCGGTTGGATATTTTCTTAAGATATGTAGGAGTTTTTCGGTTTCGAGTTTTCCTAGGTCTGCATTAACTATTACTGGTCGTTCAAGTTCTAAGTCTAGGAATTCATATCTCAGATTTTTGGGAAGTATTTTCAGGTCAAGGTTTGGTTTCTTAAGGCATTGCGTAGGGTCCGGTGTTATTGCTAAACATTGGTTAAGTTTGTCTTCTACACGATAGTCAGACAATTTGTCATTCTCTAACTTTGTTTCTTTTATGCATTTATCGATGATATCCATGAAGTAACATGTGTCTTCTATTGCAGGTGCTTTCAAAAATTGGGAAAGAATGAACTCAATTTTCTCTTCTCCTACTTCGAAAGTGAGTCGTCCTCGTTTTACGTCTATGATCGCACCGGCGGTTGCTAAGAATGGTCTTCCCAATATAATGGGTGTAACTTCATCTTCTCTTATGTCCATAATTATAAAATCGGTTGGAATGTAGAATTGACCTATGCGCACGGGAACATTTTCAAGAATTCCTACAGGATATCTAACGGAACGATCTGCTAATTGCACAGACATTTTAGTTGGTCTTAATTCTCCCATTTCCAGTTTCTTGCATATGGATAAAGGCATAACACTGATACCGGCTCCTAAATCGCATAAGGCTTTATCTATGACAAATTTTCCTATGTGACAGGGTATAGAGAAACTACCAGGATCCTTAAGTTTTGGAGGCATATTCTGGATTATGGCGCTACATTCAGCAGTGAGTGTAACGGTTTCGCTCTCTTCAAGTTTCCTTTTATTAGAAAGAATTTCTTTTAAGAACTTAGCATATGAGGGCATCTGCGTAATAGCTTCTGTAAAAGGAATTGTGACGTTTAATTGTTTCAGTAGGTCAACAAATTTTTTAAATTGGCCCGCATCTTTGGTTTTAATAAGCCTTTAAGGGTAAGGGATAGGTGGTTTATAAGATGGTGGAGGTACATAGGGTTCTTTCTTTTCTACGGTTTCCTTATTACTCTCTTCCTTTTCCTTAGGTTTATTTTCTTCCTCAGTTGACTTTTTAGAGTTTTGGTTTTCCATCCTTGGATCAGACGGTCCTTCTACTTCCGTTCCACTTCTTAATATGATTGCATGAGCGTGGCTTTTCGGGTTAGGTTGGGGCTGTCCAGGAAATGTACCAGTTGGGGCAGCAGTAGGCGCTTATTGTTGAGCTACTTGTGAGATTTGTGTTTCCAGCATTTTGTTATGGGTAGCCAGGGCATCTACTTTACTTGCTAGTTGTTTAATTTGTTCGCTAGTGTGTACATTCTGGTTTAAGAAGTCCTTATTGGTTTGCTGTTGAGAAGCTATGAAGTTCTCCATCATGATTTCCAAGTTGGATTTCCTAGGAACGTTATTGTTAGGTGTAGATGGGATCGGCTTTTGATATCCAGGGGGTATAGCTGGGGCTTGATTGGGAGCTTGTCCTGGTGCGTATAAAGCATTATTACTCTTATATGAAAAATTAGGATGGTTCTTCCAGTTAGAGTTATAGGTATGCGAGTAGGGATTTCCTTGAGCATAATTCACTTGTTCTGCTTGGATTCCTGTTAGGAGTTGACAATCTGCAGGAGTGTGACCTTGGATTCCATAGACTTCGCAATTTTGAGTTGCGGCAACCACGGTGGCTGGAGGTGATACATTTAAACTTTCAATTTTCTGGGCCAGAGCATCCACTTTTGCATTAACATGATCAAGGCTACTTATCTCGTACATGCCACTTTTCGTTTGAGGTTTCTCTACCATTGTTCGGTCGCTTCCCCACTGATAATGGTTTTGGGCCATGCTTTCGATAAGTTGATAAGCATCGGCATAAGGTTTATCCATAAGCGCACCACCTACGGCGGCGTCTATTGTTAACCTTGTATTGTACAAGAGACCATTATAGAAGGTATGAATTACTAACCAGTCCTCTAAACCATGGTGTGGACAAAGTCTCATCATGTCTTTGTATCTTTCCCATGCTTCGAAAAGAGACTCGTTATCTTTCTGTTTAAATCCATTTATCTGGGCTCTCAACATAGCTGTTTTGCTTGGAGGAAAATATCAGGCAAGAAAGACTTTCTTCAACTCGTTCCATGTGGTGACTGAGTTGGAAGGAAGAGACTGAAGCCATCTTCTAGCTTTATCTCTTAACGAGAAAGGAAAAAGACGAAGTCGAATTGCCTCTGTAGTGACACCATTAGCTTTAACAGTATCAGCGTATTGGACAAATACAGATAAATGAAGGTTTGGATCCTCGGTAGGATTTCCAGAGAATTGATTCTGTTGCACTGCTTGTAGCAGCGAAGGTTTAAGTTCGAAGTTGTTTGCTTCGATTGTGGGTGGAGCAATACTCGAATGCGGCTCATCTTGCGATGGAGCGGCGTAATCTCGAAGAGCACGAGCTGGTTCTGCCATCTCGGGTATCGGCGAAGGAAGAAGATTTTTGAGGTCGGGCACTTCGATAGGAGAGAGATTGTTTGCAGCACGATATTCCCGAATTCGTCGTAAGACTCGGAGATATAGTTCAATGTCGTTGATTCGTAAGTAAAACGGCTCGCCTTGTGAGCGAGTGTGTGGCATACAAAACATTGAAAGAAAAAAGAGAAAAATAAAAATAAAAATTGCCTTAGTCTCTACAGTGTAACAGAAGAGTTACGATATCGACTAAATAAAAGTCCCCGGCAACGGCGCCAAAAACTTGATCGCGACTTTATGAGTCGATTTGGGGTAGTAATTGCAAGTGCATAGTTCTATCGCGTAGTTTTAAAAGATATCGATCCCACAGGAACTTATGAATCGATATACCGTTTTCTAAGGTTACTTCGTAAAGCTAAGGCGGATGATACTTTGATTGTTTGGGGGAAAAGTAAAACTAAAATTAGATCTAAATTAAATATCAATTAAGCGGATATCGGTATGTAGTTTGTCGTAATTAGGGAATCAAATCTTCGTTGGTTTCTTGGTTTTTAAAATAAATCTTTTCGGTAGATACTATTAATTAAAAGTCTTATCTCAAACTCTCGCTCTGTTGAATAGACTATGACTTTATATTAACGTAGCTGTCACTTATTAGTTAAGTCCAAAATCACTTTTTGAAAACAACAGAATCTATAGAAACTCTTTTCATTAAAATAATAACCGTTTAAACACCCTCGTCTCAAACTCTCGCTCTATTGACTTAGATTATATAATTAAACTTAAATGCTTAACTCTCGTCTTCACATTTAACCTTTAAAAATACTTTTTGAAAAAGATTAGAATTTAATTAACTCTAAAAATTGCTTTCGCCTTGATTTAGAATTAATGTCCAATTTACACTGTCCAGTTAAAAATTCAAACTTTCGTTCTATTGATTTTAACTTCTTTACGTCTTTTACTCTCGTACAAAAACTTTGGGATTAACCCTGTAAATTGAGACCATAAAAAGAGTGACTTTATTTTTAAATAAAATTAAACCAACTTAGTTTTGATTCCTTCATTCCGCTTACTTTACATACCGATATCTAAAATACTTAGCCGGACATGCTAAACGGGTCTAAACAATCATCATGCTTAAATAAAACCATATCAGGCAAACAATATAAATAAACAGTAATGCAGGGCATATATAAATTAAAACAATAAATTAAAGAACCTGAATAATTAATAGCAATCTTGAACACTCCACCACAGACCGGTTGGATTTATTCTTGAACTCTTCAATCGGACAGGAAAATAAAAGCGAAAGAATAAAATACTATGATCTAACGTAAGGTTAGATCCAGTAAAAGATACATAATAGTTTCCGGTGTAGAAACTATTGTGTGAAAAATTAATTAAGTGCTTGAAAGATTTACTGGAAAAGAAAGAAATAAAAATTGCTAATGAAATAGAAAGCTGTAGAAAAGTAATGCTGTAACATATGCTTGCACGGAGGAAAGAGACGGGCGCTTCAGGGTTGGATAAAAGCAACTATTTATATTCATCCACTTTTGTAACGGTTTCCAAAAATTCCTTCCGTAGGTAGTCTTCACGTTCCAAGAGTCAAGCGGAAGAATAGGCTTCAACGTGCCTCTGTTGCGCGTTAAAAGCCAAAAATATAGGAGAGGGGTGTGACGTTCGTCACACCATGTGTTACGCTCGTAACACAAGGTAGCAGGGCGTGACGCTCGTCACACCTTGTGTGGCGGTCGTCACAGGTTCAACGCTCCTGGCTTGTAATTGTGGGCTGGGCTTTAGTGCAATTTGCTTCTCATTATCTTTTTGCACTCCCTTTTCTTCCTTTTTCACTTATGCTTCAAATAAGTTACCTGAGACAAATAGAAGGAAAAATACCAAGTAATATCGAATAAAATGAAATAAATCGAAACAAATAATAATATAATTTAATTAAATCGAGTCCAAAAATGTGATATTATGTCATGTTATCAACTTAAACACTTTTCCCCCACTGTGGGAGCCACTTGTTGAAAAATACAATAATATTTGTTCGTACCATAACCTTTTATGTGTGAGACAAAGAGAAATGACAACCAAAATAAATAGCCTAAAGCAAAATTAATCAATATGCCAAACAGTGTAAGCAAATCCACATGAGCAATAATAAGATAAAATACGAGATCATATGGAATTTTTTTACGGAGTTCAATAAAACCGATCTATCTAGAGGAAAGAAAATAAATCTCTAGTTAACTATCCCTTAAAATTATTATAAGAGATTACAAGATTAACTACAAGAAAATAAACTTCCAAGTTTTTAAGAATAATTCATACTTTATATCTAAGTGTTTCTCAATCTCTCAAACTTTCCACATATGAATCACAAAATTCAAGGTATGTAAGTGTGTTTTCCCATCCTTTTAGATATTCCAAAAGGTCTACTAATTCCTAGAACAACGAATCCTAGGAGTTTCTACCCTTGCATGTCTAAGTTTCTCTCACTAGAATTTTAATATTTTTCATTTTTCTTTCATACTAACAAAAGTGACAGAGAACCATATGTACAATATTTTAAAACTCGAATGAGCCAAATTTCTAGGCCCGATCCATAAACCTACTCCAGCCGCCTTGAGCCTATGATCGGGCCGAATGAGTCATTAAATAACTTGACTAAGTAGTTAAGTAAGCAGACGATCACGAGTCGAGCCAACCTTTCTTAAGCTGAGATAACCCTCAAGCTGAGTTGAGCCTAAATGTTCCCCCATTGATAACTTGATTTTTTTAGCCATACCTCCACAAAACGCATCCATGTAATTTGGTTGTTGATATATTTATATGGAAAATAAAAACATATTGTTTGATATAAACATTTTGTTGCTTAAGCAGTTATCCCATAAAGGCATAAATTTTCTTTGGGGTGATTAAAAGTTAGGAAAAAAGATTTTGACTTTGATTTGAAGTCATGGTGGTATAAACCATCGGCGTGTCTAAATTCTTATGTTTTTTATATAACTTTCCTTAATTGGTACTTTTGTTGTGTTTTTTATATTGTTGAACATTTGATTTCTATTTTATGAACGTATTGTATTTAAGTGATCATTATTAACTTAGTTGATTAATTAAAAAAAATAAAGAGACTAACGAAAAATAATTTTAAATCATTTACATTTTTGTAAAATAAATTTAAAAAAAAAACTTACAAAATATAATTTTATGTATATTTCTTTTAGCGTGGAATACTTGGTATCTTTTGAGAAGATTTCAATCTTTATAAGTTATGCCTTTTCTAAGGGAGGTTACCCTTAAATTTAAAATTTAATTATAGTTTGAATAATGATATTCTTGCACAAAAACACACAGTACATCGTATTCATAGTTCGCCAATACGGTGAACAATATTTTATTATAAAAATAAAATAATTTTTAATTTAAAAATTATATATATATATATATATATATATATATATATATATATATATATATATATATATATATATATATATATATATATATATATATATATATATATATATATATATAAATTAAGGAGGATCGATATCAAAATTTATGATTAACCAACTTGATCACTTTATTAACTAACATTCACTACTATAAAATAGACATTTCGTAACACTAAATTACAACAGTTTGACCGTTAAATGTGATAATACCTCATTTTTGTACACACTTTATTTTTTTATATTTACGAAAAAACATTGCATTACGGTCAAACTATACACTCATGGAGTGACATGGTTCGAATCCCAACACCAACAATTTTTTATTTTTTCATTATAATGAGTGTTGTCCTTATAATATGATATATACTAAAATTGAAATACCTATCACCATAATTATTTATGTAAATCATTGTGAAATGAATTACATTTCATCACGATTTTTGAATACGAGCGTGGTGAAATTGTTTACCCATATATAAGTAAATTAACTCACGCTTCTTGACAGTATCGCCATAACACTCACAAGAAAACCCTACCATATATTTTCTCTCATCTTCTTCGTCATTAGCTTTCCTATTCTACAGTATATCCTCAATATTGTTCTTTATACATAAAGGTATTCTTCTTCGTCCTTATTCTCTCATTTTTGTGTATGTTGTTATAATGTTTCACATGATTTTCTTCTTGTCCACGTGTTTATGATTTTTTTTGTTATTATATGTTATTTTAAAAGAGCGTTTCTCTTCTTGTTCAGATTTCATATCCTTCTCTCAACATGAATAGTGGAAACAAACTTATCCATAATATTGAGGCTTCAAAGGAGGTTATTGATATGGTGGAGTTATAGTTGGACAGAGCAAAGGAAGGTGAAGTTGTTAGGAAACACATTAGTGTTATTGAGCCGTCTAGTGGAACATGCTATAAGAGATTCTTTTCAAGAATCTTAATCCTGAAAAGATAAAGAAAGTAGAGGCTATTGTGAAATACCTAATGAATTTAGATGCAACTAATTCTGAATCAAATGAAGACCTTGAGAACTATGATAACCTTGAGAATAAAGACCATGAGAACTACACAAATTCAACTAGACATGAAGATTGAACACTTTGTTATATTTTGCATGATTTGCTTTTGGTTATTGTTTTTATGTTAATGTTGTTGATAAACTTTTGTTGGATTACAATGTAATGTTAGTTTATTTTAACATGTTTTTTTTCATGGTTTTTGTAGGATTACAATTGATTTGTGTTGCTTTGAAGAAAAAATACAAGAAAGGATGAAACTGAAGTGAAAGATGCAAACTTGTGTGATAGACCTACAATGACATCCATTCAAATTTATCACAAAAGTTTGTAGCTTTCTCCTCAACTTCACCCTCCTTTCATTTTACAAGTTTATCTTAATTTTCCAGGAACGGTTAGTTATCAAGTTCTCCCAATATATGTTAATTAATTGATATTTTTGTTGATAAATATTGTTAGTGAGTTTGTTATATCATATGTGATTGCTTGTTTCACTAATCTCTCATTGAACTTGCATTCATTTAAATAGATTTTTGAGATAATAATCAGAAGTATTAAATTATTATTGAAAAACAACTTAGATGATCCGATGTTTTTCGAATTGCATGCATCTTGTAATTCATGATTTCCTCTTTAGCCCATAGAATTTGATTCAACGACACACATTCTTCAAAATAATGATGATAAATGGATGTCAGTCTGAGTCTTTCACACAAAATTTTATGTTTGCAAAATAAACTAGAAAAAATAGGAAATCAAATTTTGTGTGAAAGACATAGATGACATCCATTCATTATCATTACTTTGAAGAATTTGATATTGAATCAAATTATGTGGGTTAATGAGAAAATGATAAAATAAAAGATGCATGGAATTTGAAAAATATTGGACTGTTTGAGTTGTTTTTCAAGAATAATTTAATTTTTCTGATTGGTATCTCAAAATTCTATTTGAATGGTTTTATATGGTTAATGAGGGGCAAGTAAAAACAAGCAATCTCATATTTTATAATAAACTCTTACACATACCATCACAGTTGGAACAAATAACTATCGTGAAAAGTTAACTAAAGAATGACGTACTGGGATTCAAACCCATGATCTTTAAATTATTTCACAATGATTGGTTTCTTTAACCATTATTATAAATAGCGCGCTACCTAACATACCACCATGGTCATACGCCAGTTGTGGAAACTATCATCCATACAATCACATGCTACCTAACAACGAACGTGAAACCGATATTATGTGTTTCACAACCGTTACTATTTATGTTTTTCGTAGTAGTGATTTTACATTTCATTAATCAACTTTGTTTTACTTCTAAAAATTATTTTTAATATCTAGACGTTTATTAACCAAATAATAACGAATACTAACCAACTTTTTACACATCATTAACCAACTTAGGTCATGCACTGTTCATGTTCATGTCACTATTCACGGTCACTATTCATGTCATTGTTTACTGTTTATTTTATTGTTCGTCGTATTTGTGAATGGTGAATACAATGTAGGTGTAAGAAGTGGTGTAAGAATAACATTATTGTTATAATTTAGCCTCATATTTTTACTTGCTCAAAGAATTGATTACACATTTTAAAATCTTAATTTTAATATCTTCTAGAGTTTTTAGACTAGAAATGGTAATTGTTAAGAGTTTTGTTTTTGTAATTCAAGTGTTGTAACCGATTACCGTAGGACTGTAACCGGTTACATGCATGTCAAAAAATCAAATAAGCTCAAGAAAAAGTGATTATGGAGTTGGTGTAATTGATTACGCATTCACAGTAACCGGTTACCATTGTTATGATATTTCTGGTTTTTAACACTTATAATTGGTTACATATTTCATTTAACCGGTTACAGGTCAGAGAATTTAGTTTTTTTCAAATATTTGATGTTATAACTTCTGTCCCAATCCTCTTATATCTCATTTAAATATCTTGGATCTATTATTATGATTGTTAATGAAAATTATCACCCTTAATTCTCTCTCTCACTCTGACTCCCTCATCATACTCAATTTCTCCATTATTAACTAATCTTGTGGTTCCAAGTTCTAACATTTGGCACTAAGAGCCTGGTTCTGATCCATAAACACCTAGTTTGCAACACAAATTTTGTCTCCAATTAAAGAATCCTTGTAAACTTACCCATCCTTGATGGGAAGAATTACGATAAATGGTGCAAACAATGAAGGTGTTGTTTGGCTACCAAAATGTTCTTGAAGTGATCAAGAACGAGGTGACTCCTTTTGTCGAAGGTGCAATGGATTCACAACGAGAAACACATAAGGAATATAACAAGAAAGATTTCAAGGCGCTATTTTTTATCCATCAATGTGTGGATGGTGACAACCTTGAGAAAGTTGGTGATCGTGAATCGTCAAAGCAAGCGTAGGAAATCTTAGAGAAGGAATACGTAGGGGATGACAAGAAGAATGTGGTGAGGTTACAAACTCACAACCGTCAACTTGAATTGATTCAAATGGAAGAGAAGGATACCATCAATAATTTCACAACGAGAATCACTTAATTAGTGAATCATGTGAAGTCATGTGGAGAAATAGTTACAGGGAAATATGTTGTCACAAAAATCTTGTGTTATTTAACGCCAATATTTGACAACATGGTTGTAGCGATTGAGGAATCGAAGGATCTTGTGACAATGAGCAAAAAGGAGATGCAAAGCTCTCTTAAGGCTCATGAGAAAAAAATGGAGGAGAGAAATAATGATAAGGCAAAGGTGGAGATTGCTTTAAAGGCTCGTTTCAACGAGAAGGACAAGAGATCGAAAGGAAAATGACCCATAAAGAATAAAGGGATTTTTTATAATTTGGTGGAAGAGAGTCCCAAAATTCCAAGAACTCTAATTGTCAAAGGGGTGGGAGCAGCTGCAACAAAAATGATGGTCAAGAAAACTTTAGTGGTGAAAGGAAGAGGATTGGCAAAAGAAAAATGCAATGCTTTAATTGTCAATATTTTAGTCATATTGCAAAAGAGTGCAACGCGAACAAGAAGAAGCCTCAAGGGGATGAAGCCAATGTTTCAAGATAAGAGTTTGATGAGGAGAATACACACTTGGTCATGATCACGGAAATGGAATGCAGCAGCAACAAGTTGCGAGATAACAACAAAATCAGTTTTGGAAACATTGTAGAAAAGAAGCGGTATTCACAACTGCCAATTTGTTGAATATGTGTCCAACAAAGAAGCTTGAGAAGGTAACACCGGAGGAATCATGGTAGGGATTCAAACCGTATATGAACCATTTGAGAGTTTTTGGTTCCGTAGCGTATTGACATGTTCTAGGGAAGCTTAGAAAGAAGTTGGATGATACGGGATAGTTGATGATACTTGAAGGGTATCACTCTACCAGTGATTACAAGTTGTTTGATGCAGCAAACATTACAACTGTAATCAGCTGATATGTCATTTTTGACGAGATGAAGCAACTGCAGCAACCTATAATTGGTTACGTAAAAGTTATAACCAGTTACAACTTTGAAAATTCAGATTCTGCAGAATTGGGAAGTGCAGAAATGCTCGTTGTAGAAGCCCGAATGTGAGAATATAAACAAGGAAAAAAGGTTTGCCTCAAAGACTCCAAAATTGTGATCTATTTTGAGACAACGAAGTCAATGATGATGGTGATTTCGTCCATTTTGCACTTATGTCCGAATCAAGCCCTTTTAAATGGAAGAGGCTTTAAGTGATCCAAAGGATTTGTGCTATGAAGGAGGAGCTCAAATATATTGAGAAGAACAATACTTAGGAGTTGGTTGATCTACCGGATGGGAATAAGCCGATTAATGTGATATGGCTGTTCAAAGTGAAGGCAAATCCCAAGGGTGAAATAATCAAGTATAAGGCTCAATTAGTTGCAAAGGGATTCTTGCAAAGAGAAGGAATGGACTTTGAAGAGGTATTCACACTATTTTTTAGGATTTGAAACCATTAGGTTATTTTTTGGTATTGTAAATAACAAAAATTGGCCCATATATCAAATGGACATCAAATATGTGTTTTTGAGCGGACCGCTTGAAGAAGAGGTGTAAGTAGAACAATCACTGGTTTTGTTATATGAAACCAAGAATTAAAGTTCTACAAGTTGAAGAAAGTGTTGCATGGTTTGAAGCAAGCTCTTTGATCTTGGAACAAAAGGATGAATGGTTTCTTAAAGGAGGTTGGCTTCAAGAAATGTGTATTTGAACTTGGCGTGTATGTGAAGACAGATACACGTGAATGAGTGATTATTCTTTGTCTATACGTAGACGACTTGTTGATAACAGACTGCGACAAAAAGTGAATTTCAAAGTTCAAGAATGAACTTATGAAAGAGTTTGAGACTATCGACCTTGGCCTCATGACATACTTCCTTGGTGTTGAGTTCCACAAATCCAAAAGGGGACTTCTCATGCACCAAAGAAGGTATGGGCTTGAGATATTGAAGAAGTTTGAAATAGATCACTGTAATGCTTCCATTACTCAATGTGAACCGAGGCTATAGTTGTCAAAGAATGAGGAAAATGAAGATGTTGATCTAATTCAGTATAGGAGGCTGATTGGATCCTTGCGTTACTTGTGAAATACGCGACCAAACTTGGCATTTAGTGTCAGTATTGTTAGTAGATTCATGGAGAGACCAAAAGTGTCTCACTTGGAAGCAATCAAGAGGATCCGAAGATATGTAAAAGGATCAATTTGTAAAGGCAAAGAGTCAGACAACATACGATCGCAAGTTTCAATGATGACAAATGACCATCATGCACGTCTACAAACAAATGCAACACATTACCTATCATATCCTTTCCTATGCTTATCTAAATCTGTTATAATTCTTAAAAACATATGTGGACAAAGTGTGATCATGACGAAATGCATGAAAATCACAAAACACAAATTTTTGCAGATTTGAAGACTTTGAGTCGACCATAAGGGTCGGCGCATAGCTCACGGGTCAGCGCATAACTCAGACAAATTGGAGATTGGTCAGCGCATGCGTGCTTGAGTCAACCATAAGGGTCGGCGCATAGCTCAAGGGTCAGCGCATAAAACCCTTGAGTCGACCACAGGTCGGCGCATGGCATAGTGATGCTATTCACGGGACAACGCATGAAACCTTTGAGTCGGCCATTGGGGTCGGCGCATCTCCCACGGGTCAGCGCACGCCGACCTATGGTCGACCGCTCGTGCGTAAACTCAGTTTTCTGAGTACTTTCCACTGTTTGAAAAGCTGTAATTTTTGGTTGGTTTGCTAGTTACTATAAATAGAAGTCAAAACACTTTTATCAACTAACATTTGCATATTTGAATTCAAGTGTTCAAGGAAACAAGAAAGAGTGAAAAAGGTGTCCAAGATTCATCATATTCATCTTCAACATTTCACAACACATCAACTACACACAACCATTTTTGGTGTGCTTCGTGATCGGTTAAAGGCGATAAGGTTCAAAGCCGAGATTGGAGAATCAGGTTCGAGTTGAAGCTTGTGGCAGGTTCTTTCTTGAATAAAACCGCTAGGGTTTTGTCCTCCAATACCGGTTTGTGTTTTGGGGTTTTTGGACAAATTGCTTCATCAATATTCAGCTGAGCGAAGGTGATTGAGAAGAGGAAGTCTTCATCAGTCTAGTAGCGGATTCGGTGATATTGAAGTGAAGGATTCGGGTTCGATTCGTTGTGTTTGAGATCAGCCGGGCCGAGGGTTTGAAGAACGGAAGATTCTTCAACAAAGGGGCTGGAATCGGAGGTCTAGCAACAACGATCGAAGGTCTTGATTCATCTTGAATCAAGGAGCAAGGATAGGAAGCATCATTCAACACATTGGGAGTTCTGTTGTTTACTTGCTTTGCAATCCTTGTATAAACGGTTAAATTTCACAGGTGATATCTAATTAAATCATCTCAATTCTAAGTTTAGAATTGAGGGCAGACGTACCCCGAAGCGAGGACGGCGGGGGAACTGCCTCATCAAATCTCTGTCTTCTTTAATTTTCTGCATAATCGTTTTTCAGCTTAAAAATTAAGTGATTTTAGTTTAAGCTATTTTACCAAACGTTGATATAAGTTGAGTAAGAAATTAAAACTGCTGTTTGAATCCAAAGTACAATAGTATATTGTACTAGATAAATTTGAATTACTTACTCAACACAAATATCACTTGGAGTGTTTATGCACACCAAGTGTTTGAGAAATTGGCTAAACCAAAGTTGTCTTAAGTTTGTAACTAGTTTGATTTGGTATTCTGGATCATTGGAACTAGGATTTCTAGTAAGTGAAACATATCATTGATTGTGCAATTAGTGTAGTGATTTGTATTTCACTTTATCTCTAATCCATTAGCTTGACGCATATCCGGTTTTCCAATAACGGTTCGTTATAGACTAAAATTTTCCTCGGCCGCTTCCGCACTTAAAACAATTTTTCAAAACCAATTTTAAATTGGTAGCGCCGACTCAAGTTTTTAATTAGGATCTATTCAACCCCCCCCCCCCTTCTAGATCCGTGCCATAGTCTAACAAGTGGTATCAGGAGCTCTGGTTCACTCCATGCTTCAAAATATAACTTTGATAGAAAATGGCTAACGAACCTAAAGGGGCTTATAATAGAGCTCCCGTTTTCAATGGTGAAAATTATAGTTATTGGAAAGACTGTATGCGGGTGCACATAAATTCCATAGATAGAAAAATATGGAACGTTATTCTCAATGGTCCAATTCAAATAACCATGACCAATGAGAACAACGAATTGGTGCCTAAGCCCGAAGCACAATGGACCGATGATGATGAAAAGAAATACAATTATGATTGGAAAGCCAAAAATATCCTAATCTCCTCATTAGGTGTAGATGAATACTATCGTGTATCCCATTGTCCTACTGCTAAAGCCATGTGGGATTCACTACAAATTGCCCATGAGGGGACGAACGATGTTAAGTTGGCTAGAATCAATACACTAACACAAGAGTTTGATCTCTTTTTCATGGAGCAAGGGGAAACCATTGCTGACATGCAAAAGAGATTCACTCATCTCATCAATCGATTACATTCACTTGGTAGGCCTGTTTCCAATGATATTGCTACTAATAAGATCTTGAGATGTCTTAACAGGGAATGGCAGCCGAAAGTGACCGCCATCAAAGAGGCAAATGATCTTACCATATTGGACTTGACAACATTGTTTGGTAAACTACAAGAGCACGAACAAGTTCTCTTGAGCCTGGAACAACACGAAAAGAAAGATAAGAAGGACAAAGCAAAGGTGAGTGAAAAGAAATCAATAGCTCTAAAGACTTCCTCCTCAAAGTCTCAAGCAAAAGAGCAAAGTGATTATTCATCGAGCGACGAAGAAGAAGAGGACAAAAGAAAAAGAATCATACAAATCACACAAGAAACCATCAAAGCCAAGGAGAGCATACATAGCGTGGGAAAGCGATAGCGAATCCTCCGATGATGAAAGTTCTAGTGATGAAGATGAAAATGCAAACCTATGTCTCTCTGCTCATCAAAAGAACAAAAAGAAACAGGTACGACATGCTAAATATGAAAAATCCTCTAGTATGTCTCATCATGAACTGCAAACTGCTTTTGATACTTTACACTGTGAAGCGAAAGAGGCCTTTAAAAGGCTTGCCTCAAATAAGAAAAAAATTTCTCATTTGGAACATAAAATTCAAGAATCCGAACGGAAACTTAAGGCACTTAAAGCTTCTATAGTGGAAAGCACAAAAACAATTTATGAGGACCTTAGAAGTAGAATGATGAACTTTGGGTGTGATACTTGTTACATTTGGCAAGGTGAAGTAAGAAACCTAAAGGCCAAACTTGACAAGGCACTTGAGCCCAAGATTACCTTTGCTATCGACAAATCAAACTTTCGAAAAAGTATGGTTAATCCATATCAAAAATATAAATATGTTATAAAGGATGAAGATAGCAAAAGTAATCAAAACGTAAATCTCTCTTGTCTTTATTGTTGCAAGAAAGGCCACTCCATTGCTAAATGTAGGTTTAGGAGATTTTTAGTCCCTAAAGGCATTTATCAATGGATGCCCAAATGCAACCATTTCGTTCCTCACCATTCAGGACCCAATAAGCCATTGGGTACCTTCTTTTGTTAATTATATTGTCATAGGTACAATGCCTCGAGACTACCGAGAGAAGATGGGTTCTCGACAGTGGATGCTCAAGGCACATGTCAGGAGATATATCTCTCTTCACTGACTTCGTGGCTAAGAAGAAGGGATATGTAACTTATGGTGACAACAACCGTGGAGCAATACTTGGTAAAGGTAGTGTAGGTAACCCCTCTTCTACTACTATTTCTGACGTATTGCTTGTCGAAGGTCTTAAACACAATCTACTTAGCATCAGTCAATTATGTGACAAAGGATACAATGTATCGTTTTCAAAAGACTGTTGCAAAATTGTACATAATGATGATAAGAAGAGTATGTTTAATGGCCTGCGCGTGAACAATGTTTATATGCTTGACTTAAATGAAGTATCGTTAACAAGTGACAAATGCCTTGTAACAATGAGTGAAGATTCATGGTTATGGCATAGGCGTTTAGCACATGTTAACTTTGACTTACTAAACAAAGTAGTCTCAAAAGATCTAGTCCTAGGTCTCCCCAAAATCAAGTTCACCAAGGATCACCTTTGTGATGCTTGTCAAAGGGGGAAGCAAACGAGGATCTCATTTAAATCCAAAAATGTCGTTTCAACAACGAGACCTCTCGAGCTTCTTCATATGGATTTATTTGGGCCATCTAGGATTAAAAGTCTAGGAGGAAACTATTACGGTTTCGTAATAGTGGACGACTTCTCTCGATTTTGTTGGACTATTTTTTTAGTAAGCAAGAGCGATACGTTCGCCGCCTTTGAAAGATTTGCTAAGCTTTCCCAAAATAAACTGAATACAAACATTGTTGCAATTAGAAGCGATCATGGGGGTGAGTTCGAAAATCACCTATTTGAAGAATATTGCGGTAACCATGGTATTGATCATAACTTCTCCGCTCCACGTACTCCTCAACAAAATGGGGTTGTGGAGCGTAAAAATCGAATTTTGGAAGAATTGGGAAGAACAATGATCAACGAAAGTGGCTTACCGAAATATTTTTGGGCCGACGCCATTAGTACGGCTTGTTATGTTCTGAATAGGGTGCTCATTCACCCCATTCTAAATAAAACACCGTATGAGCTTTTAAAGGGGCGAAAGCCAAATGTTTCTCACTTACATGTTTTTGGTTGCAAATGCTTTGTATTGAACAATGGAAAGGAAAACTTGGGAAAATTCGATTCCAAGGCTGACGAAGGTATCTTCCTCGGATACTCTCAATCTAGCAAAGCATATAGAATATATAACAAACGATTACTTGCTGTAGAAGAGTCTGTACATGTCACGTTTGATGAATCCAATCTGAGAAACGTCGGAAACGGTAGTGTTTTTCATGGTGCAGGTACATCTACCGAAGACATACTCAAAGGTGGCGAGTCGGGGATTGATCAACCCGACATAGTCAAAATTGAGGAGGACAAAGATGTACACCATGAGGAAACCGAGGTAGCTCATCCGCCTTCAAACGATGATCTCCCTCAAGCTTGGAAGTCTTCCAAAGACCATCCAATCGACAATATTCTCGGAGATATCTCAAAGGGTGTAACAACTCGATCTAAGCTAAGTAATTTCTGTTATCACTTCGCTTTCGTTTCGCAAATGGAACCTAAAAACCCTAAAGAAGCCCTACTCGATGAACACTGGTTTTTGTCAATGCAGGAGGAACTTAATCAGTTCACCAGAAATGAGGTTTGGGACCTTGTCCCTCCTCCGCGAGATCATCGAGTAATCGGCACCCGATGGGTGTTTAGGAACAAGCTGGATGAAAACGGGGTAATAACCCGCAATAAGGTGCGTTTAGTCGCGCAAGGGTATAACCAAGAGGAAGGCATCGACTATGAAGAAACTTATGCGCCGGTTGCCCGACTCGAGGCTATACGCCTTCTCCTTGCTTTCGCTTGTGCGAAAGACTTTAAGCTATTCCAAATGGATGTTAAAAGTGCGTTCCTTAACGGTCACATAAATGAAGAGGTTTATGTCGCACAACCTCCGGGTTTCGAATCCCATGAGTATCCTGATCATGTTTATAAACTGAAAAAGGCTTTGTATGGCCTCAAACAAGCTCCTAGAGCTTGGTATGAGAGACTAAGCAAATTCTTACTCGATCAAGGTTACTCAAGAGGAAAGGTTGACACAACCCTCTTCATTAAACTTCAAGGAAAGCATTTGATATTAGTGCAAATTTATGTAGATGATATTATATTTGGATCTACTAACATGAATCTTGTGAGAGAATTTTCAGACCTTATGCAGGGCGAATTCGAGATGAGTATGATGGGGGAGCTCACATACTTTCTCGGTTTGCAAATTAAACAGCTTAAAGAAGGGACTTTCGTGAGCCAAACAAAGTACTGTTTGGACCTTATCAAGAGATTTGACATGGCAAAAGCTAAAGCCATAGACACCCCCATGCCTACGTGTACAAACTTGAACAAAGATGAAGACGGTAAGGAAGTAGATGTAAAACGGTATAGAGGTATGATTGGATCACTCCTTTATCTTACTGCTTCTCGTCCCGATATTATGTTTAGCGTATGCATGTGCGCAAGATATCAATCATGTCCCAAGGAATCCCATCTAAAAGCTGTCAAACGAATACTTCGATACCTATCCGATACTCCGAAGTATGGATTATGGTATTCCAAAGGCAATGATTGTTCATTGGTAGGTTTCTCTGATTCCGATTTTGCCGGTTGCAAATCGGATAGGAAAAGCACCAGTGGCACTTGTCACTTATTTTCAAACTCTTTGGTCAGTTGGCATAACAAGAAACAGGTTTCAGTTGCTTTGTCAACCGCCGAAGCGGAATACGTTGCCGCCGGTGGTTGTTGTGCCCAAATCCTATGGATTAAGCAACAGCTATTGGATTTTAACCTCAAACTTGAACGTATTCCCATTTTTTGTGACAATACAAGTGCCATTAACCTGACCAAGAATCCTGTGCTGCATTCTCGCACCAAACATATCGAAATTCGACACCACTTTCTTCGGGATCATGTAGAGAAAGGTGACATTGTATTTGAACATGTTAATACTGAAAATCAACTAGCGGACATCTTCACAAAGCCGCTAGCCACTGAACCTTTCTTTCATATCCGCCGAGAACTTGGTATTCTCGATATTTCGGAACGGACACTATAATCTGCTGTTTTACCTTATTCCTTTTAAGACTATAATCTTGTACTTCTAACAAGCTGATGTTGTTGCAAGCACAAGTTTCTTGTTCACCAAGTCACTCCGATATCAAGGTGATACTGTTCCCTTCTCTCTCTCTCTCTCTCTCTCTCTCTCTCTCTCTCTCTCTCTCTGCATAGATTCATGGTTAACATAGCTATACCACATATTGATATTGTATATATATATGCATGATGTATCTCTTTGGATGTTTATTGTTGTATGGCATGTTAATTATGCATCAAACCTATCAACGCATGTATAAAATAGTGAAAAACTGAAATTCTGACTGTATGAGTCGACCGCAGCAGGGCTATGGTCGACGCACGCTTAATATTTTCTGTATTTTCTCAAAAATCAAACAGTATGCGTCGACGTATACAGAGGTATGGTCGACGCATCGCTCAAAAATTTTGTTTTCTGCAGAAAAATTTGAAACGTTTCATGCATCTACATTCAAAAACCATCATTAAGTGTGCATTTACATTCCATCACCTTTCAAACTACCCACTACCTTGTAACCTGCATCTACCTAGTGTCTTTTGTCCCTTCATACTTCATCTTCCCAAAACCCTAACTTCTCCTCTACAAATAAGGAAAAACCTTTGTCTAGCAAAATCACTCTCAAATACCCTCACAAACCTCCACTCTCTATCCACACACTGAGAATCAAACTTGCTCAAATGGCTTCCACATCATGCAGACCTACCGGAAAGAGATCCCGAGAATCATCCGCCGCATCTCTACCCATATCTGCTGTATCGCTCGTTCCACCAGCTCGCGTCGAAGCCTTCAACAAAGATATCGGCAAAAGAGGAGTTGTTCGACAACATGCGTTCTACAAGCTTACCGCCGAACACATGCACCTCGTAGAAATCATGGCTCTGCTCCAGCATCAAGGCATTGTCAAATTCTTGGAGTGCAATGCTAAATACAGCGAAGACTTAGTCCGGGTGTTCTACGCCGACATTCATGATAAGTTTCAAGGGCACAAGTTTCAAATGTCTGGAACCAGTATTTTGATATGTCATTGGATGATGCTGAAAATCCTCTAGCTGAGGTAACTGACTCTCACCAAATAGAAGGTTACGAGTTTAAGAGTGCATTGAATGACATGCTAAAACGACCATATCCTGATCAGTTTGTGAACAGTGACGCGTTCCCACGAGTTGTCACTGCCGACAAGCTGAAAACCGGAGAAAGGATTCTTCAGTGGATTGTCTCCCGCATTCTGCGACCAAAGAAGGGCGGTCTCTCCAGAGTTGAACAGGCTGAGGTTCATCTCATTTACATTCTGAAGAATAAGAAGAAAATCAACTGGCCTTACTACATTGCCAGTAGGATGTTCAGTCTACGTGATTCCGGACGAGGAATGACTCTTGCTTACGGATCCTTCATTCAAGAGGTCCTTACTGCAGCCAACGTTAATCATCCGTCTTTCCCGTACACTTCCATCTCATCTGACAAAGAGTTTAGCCCAAAAACTCTGTCCATGATGGGATATTTTTGGTGTGATGAGCAGAGAATGTATAAGTTTGTTCGAAGAGAAAATGTTCATGCGCCTGTTGCAACAGATGATGACAGTGATGAAAGCGAAGAAGAAGAAGATGAAGAGGAAAATGAAGAAGAGGAAGCCAGACACACTTTTGATCACAATGGTGGAGATGATAGTCGTCCACCCGTTGACACTCACGACTACTCCGACTCCGCTTGGGCTCAGCAGTCGCATTCAACTGAAGAAGATGTTCCACGCTGGGGTGACTGGCAACATACGGGCTGGTCAACTCAACGTCAATTATACCGGCCGTATCACCAGGATGATGAAGAATCTCCTCCGTCCCCTCCACAGCAAGCAGACTCTTCAGAACTGTTGGATATGATGCGCAATATGCAGATCGCTCAACAGTCCTTCATGCAAACTCAAGATGAGCGTTATGCTCATATTAACGAGCAACTTCAAGCCCAAAATGAGCGTCTCGACACCTTCTCTACAAGCATGAATAACCGGTATGCAGACTTTTCGGCATCATTTGAACGTCAGGAACGGTCGATCGACGAGAGTCTCAAGCATCTGAACGGTGTTACCGAATACCTATCATCTCTGGCTTACCCCTACAAAAACCCGGGCATTTGTTACCATCCAGGACACCGCCATTAGGACATAGACATTCACATGCACTTTGCAGTTTGATTGTTATTTTGGATGTATTCAATTCTCTGTTTTACTTGTTTATCTTCATGTGTTGTTCTTAATTAATGACTATTGCTCAGAAATGATATTGGTGTGATATTATTATCTATTTGTGTTATTTCCTGTGAAATTTCCTTATTATGTTGTATAATCATTCTGTGTCTCTTTTTGATGTTGTCAAAGGGGGAGAAGAGTGTACAAAGCAGCAGCCAAAAATGTCCACAACTAACAGTCGCTTTCTGCAGATAGCCTTTGATTACAAAAGAAAGGGGGAGTGTGCAAAATGTGTCAATACCGCATGCTGTTTGTCTCGTTGGTTTATACAGGTTGTCATCATCAAAAAGGGGGAGTATGTAAAGGCAAAGAGTCAGACAACATACGATCGTAAGTTTCGATGATGACAAATGACCACCATGCACGTCTACAAACAAATGCAACACATTACCTATCATATCCTTTCCTATGCTTATCTAAATCTGTTATAATTCTTAAAAACATATGTGGACAAAGTGTGATCATGACGAAATGCATGAAAATCACAAAACACAAATTTTTACAGATTTGAAGACTTTGAGTCGACCATAAGGGTCGGCGCATAGCTCACGGATCAGCGCATAACTCAGACAAATTGGAGATTGGTCAGCGCATGCGTGCTTGAGTCAACCATAAGGGTCGGCGCATAGCTCACGGGTCAGCGCATAAAACCCTTGAGTCGACCACAGGTCGGCGCATGGCATAGTGATTCTATTCACGGGACAGCGCATGAAACCTTTGAGTCGACCATAGGGGTCGGCGCATCTCCCACGGGTCAGCGCACGCCGACCTATGGTCGACCGCTCGTGCGTAAACTCAGTTTTTTGAGTACTTTCCACTGTTTGAAAAGCTGTTATTTTTTGTTGGTTTGCTAGTTACTATAAATAGAAGTCAAAACACTTTTATCAACTAACATTTGCATATTTGAATTCAAGTGTTCAAGGAAACAAGAAAGAGTGAAAAAGGTGTCCAAGATTCATCATATTCATCTTCAACATTTCACAACACATCAACTACACACAACCATTTTTGGTGTGCTTCGTGATCGGTTAAAGGCGATAAGGTTCGAAGCCGAGATTGGAGAATCAGGTTCGAGTTGAAGCTTGTGGCAGGTTCTTTCTTGAATAAAACCGCTAGGGTTTTGTCCTCCAATACCGGTTTGTGTTTGGGGGTTTTTGGACGAATTGCTTCATCAATATTCAGCTGAGCGAAGGTGATTGAGAAGAGGAAGTCTTCATCAGTCTAGTAGCGGATTCGGTGATATTGAAGTGAAGGATTCGGGTTCGATTCGTTGTGTTTGAGATCAGCCGGGCCGAGGGTTTGAAGAACGGAAGATTCTTCAACAAAGGGGCTGGAATCTGAGGTCTAGCAACAACGATCGAAGGTCTTGATTCATCTTGAATCAAGGAGCAAGGATAGGAAGCATCATTCAACACATTGGGAGTTCTGTTGTTTACTTGCTTTGCAATCCTTGTATAAACGGTTAAATTTCACAGGTGATATCTAATTAAATCATCTCAATTCTAAGTTTAGAATTGAGGGCAGACGTACCCCGAAGCGAGGACGGCGGGGGAACTGCCTCATCAAATCTCTGTCTTCTTTAATTTTCTGCATAATCGTTTTTCAGCTTAAAAATTAAGTGATTTTAGTTGAAGCTATTTTACCAAACGTTGATGTAAGTTGAGTAAGAAATTAAAACTACTGTTTGAATCCAAAGTACAATAGTATATTGTACTAGATAAATTTGAATTACTTACTCAACACAAATATCACTTGGAGTGTTTATGCACACCAAGTGTTTGAGAAATTGCCTAAACCAAAGTTGTCTTAAGTTTGTAACTAGTTTGATTTGGTATTCTGGATCATTGAAACTAGGATTCCTAGTAAGTGAAACATATCATTGATTGTGCAATTAGTGTAGTGATTTGTATTTCACTTTATCTCTAATCCATTAGCTTAACGCATATCCGGTTTTCCAATAACGGTTCGTTATAGACTAAAATTTTCCTCGGCCGCTTCCGCACTTAAAACAATTTTTCAAAACCAATTTTAAATTGGTAGCGCCGACTCAAGTTTTTAATTGGGATCTATTCAACCCCCCCTTCTAGATCCGTGCCATAGTCTAACACGATTGGCTGCTGAATTCTCTTTCTCGCAGCGGACACAGGTATAAAATGCAATTTGCTCGGTTTTACCAACTCCAATTGATACAGAGATAAAGATTATCAAAAGTGTACAACTGGATACATATTTATGTTTAGCGGACCACCAATCTCATGGTGTTCGAAGAAGGAACCGGTAGTTTCACTCTCGTCTTGTGAGGCCGAGTATATTATCGCTTTGTTATGTGCGTGTCAAGCTGTGTTGCTAATGAATCTATTAGAAGAGCTAGGCAGCAATGAGGGTGATGTTGTTACACTCCTGGTTGATAACATTTTCGCAATTAATCTTGCTAAGAACCCAATTACACATGGGAGAAGGAAGCACATTGTGATGTGATTTCACTACTTGAGATAACTTGTTAGTGAAGGAAGGTTGAGATTGGGATATTGTCGAAGTAAAGAACAAGTTCCTAATTTGTTGACCTAGGGAGACACAATTGAAGTGTTTAAGAGGTTGAAGATGAGCATGGGCATGGAAGACTTGAAGCACTTGAATTAAGGTGGAGTGTCAAGAGTTTTTTTTTGGCAATTCAGGTACTATAATTGGTTACTACGGGGCTGTAGCTGGTTACATGCATGTCAAAATATCAAAAAAAGTTGAAGAAAAAATGATGATGGTGTTGGTCTAGCCGGTTACACATTTGGAGTAACAGGTTACCACTATTATGATATTTTTGGGTTTTAGCAACTGTAACTGGTTACAGGTTTTGTGAAACCGGTTACAGGTCCGAGAATTTAGTTTTTCAGGTATTTGATGTTGTAACTTTTGTCCCAATCCACTTGTATCTCATTTAAATACCTTGGAGGTATTGTTATGATTGTTAATTAAAATTCTCACCCTCAATTCTCTCTTTCACTCTCTCTCCCTCTTCACAATTAATTTCTCCATTACTCACTAATCTTGTAATTCCAAATTCTTACAGTAATATGACATAGTTAAAAATTGTGATCAAGTGGATTTTTAAAGAAAAAATTATGAAAGCTAGTGCCCGGAGACCAAAATTTAAAATTAGAAGTTCATAATTGAAGAGACAAACCTAAGTTCTATTCCTAATATTTTACTATGGTAACAAAGGATTTCCTTAAAATCTCTTTAAGGTGTGCCTGGAGTTAATTGCATGTAGTAAATTGATAATGCTTGAATTAAGATTTTTAATGTTAGATTGAAAAATGGTGACATAATCTAATGATGTAGAATTAGTTAGATAGATAAATTACTTATATACCATTAGCTTAATTGCATAAATAATTCATTTTCAAATTTGAAACTAATTTTTTTTAGAGTTTTTAATAGATTGTTATATTATAACTCAACCTTTTTGAATATCAATGGTCATAGTTCATTCTCCACTTATCTCATAAAACATACAAAGATGTCTAAAAAGAGATTAGCGAGGTCGCTCACGTATCATATGCGGGAGCGAGCTTGTCACATCCCTTTGTATTATAGGAGACAAGTAACCTAATATGTTCCTTAAAACTAAAAATAATATACATTCCATAATCAAATAGTTTCAAGTTTCACTAAGTTGACTAGCCATGTCTCCTATTTTAGAGGAACAAGTCACCCACCATGGTCCCTAGTGGGTCAGAGCCAAGCTGCATATGTATGATATTATAGGCAAGTAGTCTTACTTACTTAAGGAGAGAATCAGATCTATAAATACCTAACTCGCAAATTAGATGAAATCATCACTTATTCACACATCATAAACCTAAAGAACCATTGCTTGACTTATTAGAGGCAAGGTCACCTCTATTGTACTCACTAAAAGTACAATTGTTGTCCACCTTAGAGTTTCATAAAGTTGACTTTTGTCATACCCCAAAATTTTCCCTACCTATTTTCATTTCATTTGGCCAATGACTCATGATTTATCTACATACATTTACCCCAATCATTTATTCTTAAGACCATTTATTCGTACTTGCATTTACATGTAGCATTATTGATTTAAAGGGTTCCTATTGTTTATGGTATAAGATGTTGAATTATGCCAAAGATCCCATTAATCTTCATGGATTAGGGTTTCTTGTTGTGTGCACTTGTGGAATAGGCTCTTGGGTTATTGCTTGAAAAAGGGTTATGAGGATGCATTTGAATTTTTGGGACTTTTGACTTGGATCATTTGAACAGAAGTATGAATACATTTGAAAAGGGATATGAGGACCTTCATGCAGAGTTGACTTTTGGTCAACAAAGTTAACCATGGAAGGTTGACTTTTTGTTGACCAAGTCATATTAAGCGATTCTTTAATATTTTGGATACATTATGAGTTGAAGTGGATCAAATGCATGGAAGAGAAGATATTGGATTCAAATTCAAAGGAATGCAAGTTCAAAATTCAAATTTTTAAATTCAAGAATTGAGGGAAAATTCTATTACTTAGAGAATAAGTTACAAGGTCAAAATTCATGTTCAAAACACCAAAAACACACTACAATGTCAGAAATGAAAACTACAAGGAAAACCCTAAGTTTGACCTATAGATGACTTTTGGTCAACTTTTGACTTTCGGTCAAACAGTTGACCAAAAGGCAAACTTAACCATAGACCTATCCATCTACAACATGGTCCTCCATTTCACCAGCATCCATGACCATTGCTTCACGATGCTTTCACCAAATCCATATGCCAAAACTTCATGTCCAAACTTGTGCCACAAGCCATGATTTCACACCAAGGTCATGGCCTCCCCAAAGCACTAACTTTGTTACATTTTAGCACTAACTTTGATTCTTTATTTGCTTTGACTTTTTCTTCATAGTGTCATGATTTTTGATATAGGTAGTTTGACCTAATTCTCTTAGCATAATCCCCTTTATTGATTTAATTATTTGATCAATCATACTTTGATCAAGTAATTAGATTAATAACTTTAGGACCGTTTAGAAAGACTTAACAAAACAAATTGCATGCTCTCTTAGGACCCTATTCAATTAGGTGATAAAAAGTCCATTGATCACTTAATTTGAATTATAATGAACCTTAGGACTTGTATCATTACATGTTTGTGCCATTATATGCTCCCTTAAGTCAATCCTAATCCCATTCACATTCGAAGCCCTAGAAATAGGTGACCATCAAGACATGACCACATTAGACTTTATTCCCATTCTCTGATACCATATCCCATTTTTTCAAAATATATTTGCTTATCCATTGAGGACTGAAACTCTTTTTAAACCTCAAAACACTTAATAATTATGATACGAATTGTACGACATGAGCCTTAAGAAATGGATAAGGAATAAGAGGGAATATTCCTATCCTTATTTTGAATATCTTTGGATACGGGACACATGACCTAGTTGTTCAAAGTATTCACCTCCATTCATAGACTTTAGTGAAATTCAAATCAAGACAATTTTCAACCTTCATCCTCAGACTAAAACCACCAACCAATATCAAAAACACCATTCTCTTTGGACTAAATACAACACTTCTTGGTTTTGATACCCATACTCTTGCATGTTTGCCTTGTTAATCCTCTGGTTTAGGCAAAACCCCTTACATGTTTGCCTTGTAAATCTCCTGGTTTAGGAAAATCCTCTTGCATGTTTACCTTGTTAATCCCCTGGTTTAGGCGAACCCTTTATCTGCATTGATCCTCTGCTTTAGGAAAATCCCATTAACACTGTATTGTTTTAGACACCTCATTCTTAGTTTAGACACCTCATTATTGGTTTAGACACCTCATTATTGGTTCAAACACCACACCCTGGGATTAAACACCACCTTTACAAACCTTTACAATTCATGGTCAAATAGAAACTCTTTTCCATAAAAGAACTGTTATGATCCATTACTTAGCATTCAGACTAACAACTTTGAGCATCCGAACCAGGATCAAACAGCTAACGTCAAAACACTTCCAGGATACGATTATAACACTGTTCCCAAAAATCAACCAACAAATACTTATTTTCTACCACGAACTACAGAGCTCTAATTTTCTCATTGCACCATGAGAATAAGTAGGCACAAGGTTTCAAAATCTTGGCGAGCACGCTAATTAAAAACTTATTTTCCCCTTAATTAAAACCAATCGCAAATAATCTTTAGATAATAACATCCATATGCGCAAAGAACAATCGAAATGGTTCCTATTAAGTACAACGGGTGTGAGGGATTCTAATACCTTCCACTGGCTTAACGAACTTCCTTACCCTTTTTCTCTTCTTTTGGGTTTTATTGATACTTTCCCTTTCTCTTAGAATAAATAAAATTTAATGGCGACTCTATTTTATTTCGAGCAGGCGATACGCTCAGGTATTTTTCGCGGTGCGATAACTTGACCACACATATTTCTAAAAAAACTATCAATTAACCCCATCATTCTCAAGATGGTGTCCATAAAGGTTACATATAGTAATCAACCAAGAGACTGTGGCATAAATATAGGTCGTCGTGGAGGAATTGTATCGCCAGAACCAAACCATGTAAACCTGCATTCAAAATATCTAACAACAACAATGGGATGGCAATGAATATGAAGGCATATAAGTGTTGAATTTCCAAACCCTTTATTTTGATACTGGGGACGTTCCGATCCCAGATAATTTTAAGTTATCATCATTTGTGACATTTAATAGAGAGAGCGGTCCTTAGGAACACGTTACCACCATCAATAAACATATGGAAATAATAGACGCACCATACTTTATCAAGTGCAAACTCCTTTCTAGAATACTGAAGGAGGAAACCTTGTGCGAGAACATGAACCTCTCCTAGGTTTTATTTGACCAACTATCAAGGCCTTTCTAGAAAGTTGATATATTCGTTTTTCAATAAGAAAATACCGCAATACGTCCACCACAAGCCTACTCAAGGTGTGTCTGGGACATTGTCATACGGTGAACTGGACTTTTTTTGTGGTTTTAATCGCAATGTCGCGGTTAGCAAGAGTCGCCACCGACTTTTCTTTTATCCAATAAGGAAAGGTGGAAAAGAACAGGAAAGACCTTAATTTAGATTTTGGGTTCGGGAGGTACATTATACAAAGGGAAGGTGTTAGCACCCTTTGTATCCATGGTTATCCATGGGCTCTTAATTGCTCGATCACTTATATTATTTTTGTCTGAAAAAAAGTGTTTGTGAATTGTTTAGAAAAATTGTTTTGAAAAGAGAATTTAACTTTGTAATGATTCTTGTATGAATGTATACAAAGTGATTATCTCGTTTAGTTTTGAAAATTGTTTAGAAAAATATAACTCGGTAATGATTCTAGTATGAATGTATACCAAGTGGTGATTTTCTGAAGGTATTTTGAAAGGTGTGAGGTGTGAAAAAATGTTTTAGGTTGTGAGCCAGCAATTAAGAGTTATACCGACCCAAGGTCTTTATGAGTATTTCCTATCCTTATGAGGGTAAAACTGTCCTTATTATTGAGAAATAAGTAGTTTTATCCTTTGGATGTAAAAGGGTCATCGTAGGGTCATCGATTGGTCATTGAAGGCAACAGTTACGAGGATACCTTAGCATTCGAAGGGACTATCATCTTTTAACCGTAGGCAACATCGGAGGGTCATCGAGGGACAAAGTTGTATATTCGAAGGCAACATCCGAGGGACTATAATTTATTTTATGATGATTTAACCGAAGGGTCTTTGCTAAGGGTATCCCCACGTTCGCGGGACATGACCGTAATATCGTAATCGTAAGGCAACAAAGAGAGGTCCAAGATCACTTATTCAAAGGCAAAGTTTTACAATTAATTATATAATTAGGATGAAACTCCACATTAAAATTATTAAAAATAATATATTAAAAAATTAATACATTAGAAATTAATTTAGGGTGAAACTCCACAAGGGTATCCCACAAATAAAGTGGAATACCTAGCCAATAACCTTTTCCTGGGATATGTGAACCTTTACAAAACTCAAAAAAAGAAACATGTCAGAACACCAAATCAGGGTGCAATCGAAGATTACACCGGAGAAATATCACAACAATAAATAGGATAGGATAAATAATGCATGGCTATGATAAAAACATAAAAAAAACAGACTAGAAGAATCAGGTACTGTCTCGTTCGCCTCTGCCTCGCCTAGCGAAGGCCACGGATTTTGAATTTGAAAACAGCCCCATGTTAGGAACTTTGAATTTTATGGCATTTTATCACAGGAATAACATGGTCAAACATTCAGGGTATTCAGGCATATTTAAATTCCCATACGAAAGCAAATTATATATCAACATTTAATCATGATGCATTATATATGTAGATATGGCCAATTGAAAGTATAAACAATAGAGATACGCAAACCTGTTTGCCAATTCAAGGTTGAAGGGATTGACCACTTGTAGTATCGGAATAAGTTAGGCAGCGGGAATTGGACGGCGATGGCTTCGGTGCAGATGGGCTGCCTTCAGGGTTTCTTTACTCTGAATTCTTCGGGTAGGCAGGGTTCCTATGCCAAAGTTTCTATCCGTCCTTCTCTGTTCTCTCTCTTTCTTTTTCCTCAAGGTTTTGTTCCAAGGAAACCTCAGAGTGTTTTGCTTCTCTTCCTTCTTTCTCCAGTAAATCTCCCAGTGTAAACTCCAAGTCTCACTCCAAGTGTAACTCCAAGTGTCACTCCCCTACTGAAACTTCAGTATTTATAGACTAATTTCGTGGGTAATGGGCTTAGAATGAGGGAGACCCAAGTCCAAAATAATTTGTTATATTTTATTTATTTATTTATTTTATTATTAATTAATTAATTAATTAATTAATTAATAAATTAATTAATTAATTAATTAATTAATTAATTAATTAATTAATTAATTAATTAATTAAATTTTTTTTCTTTTTTTTTTTCTTTTTTTTTTTTTTTTTTTTTTTTTTTTTTTTTTTTTTTTTTTTTTTAGGAAAAATGATGGGTAGTTTTTGGGGTATGACAGCTGCCCCTGTTCAATATTCTTGAACCGAGAGAGTTAGGATGGCGTGTATGCCATTCGTGGTCTGGAGGTGGAAGATTATTGAACACTAGAATGCCCCAAAAATTTGCACTTGAGAATCGACAGTTGGTCTTGATGGAGATGGGCTTAAAGATGCCATCCGGGAGGTTTGATGACGAAAGCTTCAGATCGCGCCGTATATTAGGCCAATTTGGAGACATGGGTGCCACACTGGGTCGTACGTTAGACCGTATAATGAGTCATCCATTAGGCTGCCGACTTCGCTGGGGAGTCGGAGTGTGTCATATGCTGTTGGGGATAAAGGATCAGAATGGACCATACGCTAGATCGTATCTGAGTTGCAGAATGAGCCGTACGTTAGGCTGAATCTGATGACGAAAGGGGTAGTCGTACGTTAGACTACACTTCAGAAATGTACCGTATGTTAGGTAGGATCTGATGATGAAAGGGGTAGTCGTACGTTAGACTACACTTCAGAAATGTACCGTATGTTAGGTAGCATCTGAGGGGATGGACATCCGAACGGGTCGTACGTTAGACCGTCGCAGAATGAGTCGTCTGTTAGGCCGCATCTGATGATGAAAGCGGTAGTCGTACGCCAGACTACACTTCAGAAATGTACCGTACGTTAGGTAGCATCTAAGGGTTGTAAGATCCAAACGGGTCGTACGTTAGACCGCGTTGGGGTTGTTGAAGTTCAGAATGGATCGTACGTTAGATCGTATCCGAGTTGTAGAATGAGCCGTCCGTTAGGCTGCATCTGAAAAAGAAAGTAGTCGTACGCTAGACTACACCCCTGAATGTACCGTACGCTAGGCAGCATCTGAGGATTTGAAGGTCCAAATGGGTCGTACGTTAGACCGCATTGGAGTTGCTGAAGAAGTCATATGTTGGGCTGAATCAGAATGAACCGTACGTTAGGCTGTATCTGATAACCTGTATATGTTGTACTTGCAATAAATGTCTGGGATGGGCTTAAAGATGCCATCGTTAGGAGGATATCGAAGTGTTGTCAGAATGAATGTTCCCATGAACTGTATTTGAAATATGTATCTGAATCTTGAATGTGATTGATAAAGGTGTCTGTCTGAATGAACCTTTTATTTTGACTATATCAGGAGGATAATTAACCTGCAAAGAAAAGTTAGCTTCATGCTATGTCATGATGCATGAGATGTTTCGTGTTATGCTAAAATAAATGTGAATGTTGTATGCATGCGTATGCTGTGAAAGGATGTAATGAATGAGTTATGCGTATGAGAAGTTCTGCTTGGGGACTCTACTGGGGAAAATAAATCCCCATCTACTGATTTGAGACATTTGTGTCGATGACCCTTTCTCGGCTGGGGATGCTTGATTTCTGTCTGATGGTGGAAATATTCAACAGAGCCTGGCTGGGGATGGATGAGATGATCAATCTGTCTGGTGACGCCGACCTCTGTTGGGGAGTAATTGGCTGTGCCTGGGGATACTGCCATTTTCTGAGGAAAAAAAAAACAGGCTTGCTGGGGAAGAGAATTGGTAGCGGATTCATTGGAAGCATGATTAGACCTTTTCCTTGATCCTGAAGTCGGGTAGTAATTGCTATTGCTATTCTATGCATGTATTTTGGTAAACATCAGTCATATTCAAATGCACATATTAATTCAAATTAAATCAATGGACATTTACGCAACCAAAACAAAAAAAGAAAAAACAAAAGCATCTTTTGAAAGAAGGTTGTATTGATTTTGAAAGAAGGCCTATAAACAGGCAATTTGTGTACAAGGAGACAGAAATCCTAGTAAGAGGAAATTGTCGAAAACAAAGAGAAAGCTATGTGGAAGAAGTCCTATTGATTTTAAGTCTACTACTGTCATTATGTCTTCGAGCATCTCATCCCTTGCTGTCGGATAGAAGTGATTGGCTTGGTCAGTCCCTCGAACTTGGATGAAAGTTGACTGAGAACGGGACATAGTCATACGCTTTAATCCCTAATTTTTGCCTGGACCGCCTTTTCAGGTTTTCAGTCCACCAGGATACCCTTTTTTGCCCAAGCCGCCTTTTCAGGTTTTCGACT